>NW_015670982.1:1250340-1282334 GCF_001515625.1 Sinocyclocheilus rhinocerous
ATTCAACAGTATATATATATATATATATATATATATATGTGTGTGTATATATGTATGTATTGTGCTGTTTCTCAGGTGAGTGACCCTGTAGCAGCAGAGTTTAGTTTGAACACACAGATGTTCCTGCTGTCTAAGAAGGAGCTGTGGCTGTCTGATGGCTCCATGGGCTTTGGAGAGGGCACAGACACTGCCTTCATGGAAGGTACAAGATTCCAAAAGCAATATAATTCTTTAAATATTAGTTTAGGAGAAAATAGTTGAATTTATTTTTCATTTAGTCCCTGTATCGAGTGTGAAACCTCATTCTGACTGGTTCCCTTATAGATTCGAACATCTATGGTCGTGTGATGGTGGACCCAGTGCAGAACCTGGGTGACTCTTTCTCCTGCAGCATAGAGAAAGTGTTCCTTTGTACTGGCACAGACGGCTACGTGCCAAAGTACAACCCTACCAATAAAGAGTATGGATGCCTGGCTGATGCTCCATCCTTGCTCTATAGACTCAAGATCCTGGTATGTATTTATTTTTTTCTCATACCCTTCTTACATTACTGTACCTTTCATACAAATGTTCATTATGAATGTAGATCTCACAACTATGTGGATATTTATTTGAATAGAGGAAGATCAAAATGTCAATGACTTATAAGATTGTTCATGATAAAGAAAAAATATTTTATATTTTAGACCATTTTTTAAGTTTAAAATGTGTCTAAGAATATGTGGTTTCAAAAAAGTTTTACAATATATATATATATATATATATTGGCAAGGGGTGGGGAGGGGGGTAGTTGCACTTTACAATCTAAACTAAATTTGCCTTGTCATAAGGAGGTCAAATTATATTTCATATGTATTCTGTATTTTGCTCACACCAACATTTTTTTTTCCAAATATTAATAAGCAATGATGCAGTTTTGTTATCTCCCCCCCCCCCAGATACAGAAACCTTGCCTTTGGTCCGACAACCTGGATCTGATGGTTTCACCCTGTCATCATCTCCCCTCTTCCAGGTCAGAGTTTCACCATGTTTTATAACCATAGTAAAAACCCAATTTTAAACCAGAATCTTGAGCCTTCCTTCATGTTTGATTCATCAGGTTGCTGCTGGCCGTGAATGGTTCATCCATGCCATCTACACACTCCGTTCTAGAGAGAACGCCAGCCGCGGTAAACGAAGCCTTGAGTACCACCACGCTATATCCTCCATTGCTGACTCTGGCACCAAATCCCGAAGTCGACGTGCAGTGCCTGACCCAGAAGCTTTCGAGATTGGTGCTGAGAATAACCGAGGCACCAACATTCAGCACATCGCCCTGGATCGCTCAAACAGACTCCGAGTGAGTCAGCCATGGGGTCGTGAGAACTACTTGGAGCACCCTCTGGTGGAGGGGAGCCTGGGTAAGGGGCCTGGTTCAGATTCCTCTCTTCCCACTGGCATGTCCACATTGCTGGGGGTGGCTGGGCTCATCTTGCTGGTATGCCTGGTTGTAGTTCTGGTGGTTCTCTTGATGCGACGCAAGAGGAAAGAGAAAAAGTACCCACCTTATTCCACTTCGTCCTGCACAGCGTACAACGGGGAGCCCATGAGACACAATGTGGACAGCTCTGAGGTTTAAACCACCCCTGTTCATTAAGACATGCCAAAACTGACTCACCATG
Organism: Sinocyclocheilus rhinocerous; assembly: GCF_001515625.1. Classification (NCBI taxonomy): domain Eukaryota; kingdom Metazoa; phylum Chordata; class Actinopteri; order Cypriniformes; family Cyprinidae; genus Sinocyclocheilus; species Sinocyclocheilus rhinocerous. The sequence goes on from NW_015670982.1 coordinate 1,252,002, forward strand.
GTGCTCTTCTTCCCAAGAAGCAGCTGAAGTCGAGGAGGCAGAAAGATTCTGAGATATAAAGCCTCAGTTTGAAATTTCAACATCCAAATATAGCGCTCCACAGCTTCAATGAAGATATCTTGACTCCAAGACTCTTAATTTTACTTGGTCAAACAAAAGGAAGTTGCTTGTTGCCTTTCTCTTAAGATTATGTTTGAGCTTCGTAGTACTAATGTTATTTTAGCATGCTTCCATCGGTAGATCTGTGAACCAGAATTGGCCACAGTGAACCTGCTCAGACAAACAGAGCGAATCTGTGCTTCAGCTTGTGACAAACTCTTAATATCTGCAAATGTAACAAGCATTGCTCCATTATGGATAAATTAACTTATTTTTTTCCCCCAAGTTCAAAAAAGTTCCACTGTAAATAAAAATAAGGTAAATTCACCTTGGCATGAATGCATATGCTGGGCATCAAAAGCCTCATTTAGTTACCTTGGCAATTTGAACTTGTTCAAGATCATTGGGCATTTTTTTTTTAATTAGTCGATTTTATTTTCTTTCAATACGTAACAGTTCTTCTTCGGAGTGTGTGTGTTAAGATTTGTTAAGCAAATTGAAAGATGCAAGAACTGGCTTCTTCAAACGTTTATGAAATAAATGTATCTATTTTTATGTGTTCCATGACATGAAATGCTGTGTACAAGAGCACAGGTCAGCGTTCTTACATGACCGATGTGTTGCTATGCAAAAGGAGCGTTAAGTTTAAAAATATTAACTCAAGTTCGTAACTATTCAGAATGTACTTATTTTTATACCTTTTCAGGACGTTAAAATGTGGTTCAGAATCACACATTAATTCTGTTTGTACACAGCTGCCTGTTACATATCTGGTGTTAAAAGGAGAGGTGTCAACAAAAGGTGATAAAATACACCCTGTTAAAACTTGAAAACGTTTGAGCCACATGTACTTTTTTCATTTAAAATAATCATTACAGATTTACAAAATTAAAGCAAACAATGTTTAATATGCTTATTATAATCTCACACAGTTGCTTGCATTTGAGTTTGTTTTAATTTTGAGGCTTCTCAATTTTTGAGAATTATTTAATGTCATTTTCTTTTTTTGCTGATGAAAAAAATTCTGTGAAGATACTTGGATACTTGTCTCATTATAAAGTGTCTGTTAAGTGTTTAAAAGATAAATGCCTACTTCTATAACCTGATTAGTTGAATTTCTATCATTCAACTGACATAAGATCCATCAAATGTGCATGATCTGTAAGATGTTCCAGTATGTTCCTAGACAGTAAAAAAAAAATCAAGTTCAAACAAACTGCTTTGGTAAATGAGCTGTTGTTGCAGTTGCGGCTCACTTACATGCACAGATATCTATCAGGACACCATTTATGATTTAATATGAACCCATAATGTTCTATGCAATTGAAATTGCAGTTCTGAAAACGGTTTACAATCATCACAAATTACATTAGTTACAATGTCAGCAGTAATCTCCTTAAGTATTATTTTTTTATTGAGTTTATTTTAAAATGTACATTTCTTTCAGATTCATTAAAAAAGATATAAAGCATCAGGGTCTGAGGACTTAAAGGTCCCATGACATGCTGCTTTTTGGATGCTTTTATATAGGCCTAAGTGGTCCCTAGTACTGTATCTGAAGTCTCTTTCCCGAAATTCAGCCTTGGTGCAGAATTTCAGCCACTACGAGCCAGTCCCACAATGAGCTTTCCTTAGGACGTGCCATTTCTGTGTCTGTAGCTTTAAATGCTAATGAGGAGGAGAGAGGCGGGGCAACTGAGAAGGGAAACAATATAGGCACAGCTTTGAATCAGAAGACATGCTTGAAAAGCCAGTATCGATATATACAGCAGAAGCCACCAATGGTGTTGAAACACAGCAACAGTGTCTTCTTGGCTTAAGAATGGTAGTTAGTAGAGCTATTTTTATTTTACACACACACAGTAAAGTTCTATGCTGATGTATTCTGAACAGATGTATTCTGACATGAGCTGAAATCACTGAATGGATCATATTTACAACATTCAAAAAAAGCTGCAATGGTAATTAGTCTCCAAGAGCTGTGGAACTCCATCTGAAATAAATTATCGAAGTTGCAATAAAATGCATTGATAGACCAGTCACACAGAGAATGAAGAAACAATAAAATTCCTGAAACTACTTGACTGGCTTTTCCGCCCCTCCATGAAGGCATCTCATACAGCACACAGCCTTTGTAATAACATCTTGCGTCGTAAGCAATTTTAAAAGGTTTCTATGAGAACATATAATTTGCAACACTAAAGACGTCATCTATAGCTGCAAAATAAAATAAAATAAATGAAATCTGTTAAACCTTTCAGTGAGTACCTGACCTCTGCGCTTTGTAAATTGATACCTTGCTTTGAATAAAAATAAAAGAGGATAAAACCAAAAACATAAAACACACAAAAAACGGAGAAATCTCTTCTCTGTTAAAAACGATCACAGTTCCTGATTCCATCAATGACATTTCATAGCTTCTGATACCATCTCAGACCGTGTAGACTTCTATCCTGCAGAATCCACACCTTAGCCTTAATATACTAGATATTAGATACAAATAAAGGACACTTTTATTCACGTACATAACACTTTATACAGTCTGTCTGCTGTCTTAAATGCAAATGCAAACGATAATCATTTTCAAACAAACCAACCTTAGTAGATTTGCGGCTCAAGCCACTCAAAACCTTTTGATTGCACTACCGAATTATTGAGGCTCAAAATGATAAAACAGTAAAAAAAAAAAATAATAAAAAAAAAGAAACCTAGATGTGTAAAGGTTTCAGATTATCATGGAACTATAAAAAAGAAAAAGAAAAAAAAAATTGTAGGCTTCTAAAACACATCCTAAAAACTCACCTTGGCAGTTTTGTGAACATGGAACATTGTTTACAAAAAAAAAAAAAAAAAAAAAATTTTTTGGGCAAAATGCTTTTTTTTTTTTTTTTTAATTGTTTAAAAAAAAAAAAAAAAAGCCCTTGAGGACACAAATTCAACAGACCTGATGCACCCCAGCCCATGGAATAATGTGCTTTATCACCACGATGTGGGAAAGACAATATAAAAAAATCTGAAACTGTCTGAGTTGATGAGTGGGGGGGCAGTGTGTATCCATGTAGTATGAATAATGCTGCTCTGTTAGCGTATTTTTCACTAGGCTTTCAGCCAAAAAGGCTCGGCGAGTCCTTCAGCCCCTGTGTGCAGAGTGCGGTCCATCCTACCTGGAGTCTGTCCGCTTATACATGAGGATCCCTCGGATCAGCTCTCCCCTGCGCGGGTGCTGTCGTCTAGCAGGAAGCAGTGTAAACTAGCTGATCTGGGAGCTGTGACCTAGGTGCTGTCACACAGCTGTATCTAAAATCAAACGTGGAGGCCGGATAGGAGGTTCAGAGCATATGCAGCGTCCTCCGTTCCTCGGCCCCTGCGAGTCATGACCTTGCAGAAAAGAGGAAAGAGATGGGTGTCATTTGGCCCCTTTGATGGGGGGATCTTGCTCCGTCGACTGCCGTTCGTCACTCCAGGCCTCACGTGTGCTCTTCAGTGCTTGCGTTCGGTGCTGATCCACCACCACATAGTCTACCCGCTCGTCTGATGCTGAAATACCAGTCCCATTACTCTTCTTCTGCAAGGCCAAGATATGACAGACAGTCAAAACAGGAGACAGAGACACCAAAAGTACCAGTATTTGGGTACCAATTTGATACTTAAAAAACTGCAACAACACTTTTCTAGTATTGGTGTATAAAACAGACTTTTCAAAAATGTTTATAATGAATAATGAAAAAGAATGTTTCCTTTAGGGAGGCACAATGTATCGGTAAAATATCGGTTTTCAGATGATATTATAAATGTAATTAATTATGCATGCTAAATTACCCCGTTTTTACATTTAAATTACTTTTGCTGTCATGTTACACTTATATGAAGCTAATCTGTAAAAATGCTAATAATTTATTAACATGTAATGTTTAGAAAATGTTGCGACTCCTAAATTCACTTGCAGCATTAAAACTATTGCTTTCATTTATTAGTATTTTACTTTGACATATGTATTATATTTAATTTTATTTTTAAAATCTGTATTATAAGTAGGGCTGAGCAATATGGCCAAAAAATGATCACAATACTTTTTTTTTTATATCAGTTGATATTGATAAGTATCACGATAAATGTCAAATCTATATTTCTTTCAAGTTTAAAGGCAGATTTTTTTCTGAGCGAAAGTTGTAACCAGACAGTTAGTAGTGGTGCGAACGTGAACATTTCACAAATCTAAATCTATTCAAAACATTTATAATAATAAATTATTATTCAGTATTTTTCCATAACAAAATATCTTAATAGAGAAACTAATTTCTTAGTTTCTGCATGTTCTAACAGGTGATATTGTTTCAAACCAAGAAACAGGCTCCCTGTCCCTGTGCTCCCTGACCTTAATGGCACGCTGCATGTAAATGACCATTAAATCCCCCAATCATTGAAGTGGGTCGACACCTTTACTTCCAGCCATAGAGGGCAGTGTTGCCATGGAATAGTCAAGAAAGGACTTAAAGGGGTCATATGATGCGATTTCAATTTTTCCTTTCTCTTTGGAGTGTTAAAAGCTCTTGGTGCATAAAGAAGATCTGTAAAGTTGCAAACACTAAAGTCTCAAAACCAAAGAGATATTCTTTATAAAAGTTAAGAGTTAACCACGCCTACCTAAAACGGCTCGTTCTAACACGCCCCCACATACCTACGTCACGATCTTGAGACTGATCAGCTAGTAACGCATCTCCTCGTGATGCGCTTCTGTTTGAGTCAAACTGCGCCGTTAACGATGATTCGTTTCACTTTTGGCACATAAACTTTATATCGAACATTCATCTAACATGTGTTACTGTTCTATTGAATGATTAAATATATATATAATGTATATAAAATTAATACTATTTGTGAATATTAATATTTAACTTATTAAATAAAGGAATATGGGTAATTCCATTATTTAAAAAGCCAGTAATTAAAAGACAGTGATAATAATTTGGTAACAGAAGTAATGTTTCAGTATCTCAGAAACAGCTGACCAGGAATTGAAACAGCTGCCATTAACTACAGTCTCCTGTCTGCGAACAATGATGGGAAAAACAATAATCCTCAACTGATGTATAGACAAAATGCACTGTTTATAAGAGAGCCAAAAAACAACTATATTCCATCAAGCTGAGAGAGAAGCAGATTTCAATCCTGCTAATTAATGGCAAAAAAAGCTATAGCAGACATATAATCATAGAGCCTGAGGATAAGAATACTACACCAATTTGTCTAATTCTGCTTAATTATTAGTCATATCTTACCTTCCGAGGAGGAGTCGATTTCCCAGGGTCCAAGTCGAGGTCCAGGTACTCCACCTGCTTGTCTCCTTTGGGCTTTACCATGGGACTGCCACCTCCATCAGCATTCATAGGTGCTCCTAGCTTCATGTTCTGAGATATATATTTAAAAAAAAGGTTGAATACAAATAGCTAAGTCAGTGGTCAATGTTGTAGTCAGAATTAGTTATTAAAAGATATATTAATCTACTACAATGATACTAGATGATGTAAGTGAAGAGTCTGATTTTTTTAAATACCTAATCTATTCTACCTATCTATCAGTGACATGCCGTCGTTCACCCAACACTCATTCGAATGATTAAATCGGTAATGAGTTGTGTACACATTGTGTCAGCAAAATAGGCAGAAATCTTTCTAGTCTTTCTAAACTCTTTCAAATTAATCAGAGAGCTTCATAATTCATAATGATCAAATGTAAGTAATTAAAAATAATGCTCTATTAGTTCGAGAGGATTCTGCTACCCCTGCAGATGTCAATCCAACATCTACAAGTGTCATTTTCAAGATTATTTCCATGCATTTTCATAGTATGAGTCAAAATATAATAATTATGCATTGCATAAATGTAGTTTTTCTATACGTGTTTCAAAATATATCAAGCCTTATTTCATACTGCATTGTTTAGTAACTCAATACAAATCCAATCATCAAGTGACTGTCTGGGGAACAACACTACAATGTAATGCATAATGTATACAATTGATTAAAAACAACTTATGTATAGCTATGATTATCATCTTTGAAAAATCTGGACTGGACATATACTGTATGCAAGACCTCTTGAAACTGCAAGTAATTTAAGTTCCACTCATGTTGAAATAAACAGGATTTTAATTTATTTATTTTGTTTTTTACAAGAAAAAAAAAAACCTCTGTCTAATGACACACATTAATTTTTGTAATGTTTAAAAGTTTGGGGTGTTTTTTAACGTCTCTTATGCTCACCAAGGTTGCATTTATTTGATCAAAAATACCATAAAAATAGTAATATTGGAAAACATTACAACAACGTTATTTATGCAAACAATGAAACACTATTTATAAACACCTATGATTTCTATTTCATGACAATTCTGTCATCATTTACTCACCCTCAAATTGCTCCAAACCTGTATGAATTTTGTTCTTTTGCTGAACACAAAAGAAAGATATTTTGAAGAATGCATGTAACCAAACAGCTAATGGTGCCCATTGACTTCCATAATATGTTTAGATATTCCATAGGGTGAGTAAAAGATGGCAAAATTTTCATTTCTGGGTGAACTATCCCTTTAAAACACACATCCAGAGTGGAGTTCAGTCCACCTCACCTCATCCAGGTTTTCTAGACCTGACACTTCTCTCTTTATAGGAGTGATGGGAACGGTGCAGTAGAAGGACTCTTCTCTACAGAATGGAGGAACAGGGAGGACAGGAGGAGTAGAAAAATCAAAGAGTAAACCGGAAACAAATGGCAAAGGCCAGCAGAAAAAATAGAAATGAAAATGCAAAATACAGACGAGGCAGACAAGAGGATCCACAAAAGAAAGCAAGGAACAGAATGTAGGAAATAAGAAACAGAAAAGAGGCAGAGAAATGTCTCTCCCAAGTATTGGCATTTGAATCCAGTTAAAAAAAAGCCACACTGTGCAGTGTTATCAATAACTTTACTGCTGGCATGCTAAAATGTTAACTAACAAAACAAGCCATGCACGAAAAGCTACATATATAAAGAAAATGGTGCATTTAAATTTAAGAAAAACATTAATAAACGCAAACATGGAACAACAAAGATGAAAGGCCCTTCAGGTGAAACCAAGGAAAAAATAAATAAAAAAAGAAATGGAAGAAAGATGCAACAGAAATAGAAGAAAACCTGGAGAAAAAAAAGAAAAGTAAAGGTAGGAAAAGCAGCGAGGGGTCCTTCTATCCAGTGTGTTGACTGACCACAAAATACCATCAGATTTCTGGGAACCTGTAATTTAATTTTCAACCTAGCCTTTATGCCAAATTATGCCTTAAAAAAAAATTTTTTTTAAATGAATAGATTAAATATATACGATGTGTCAGAACAAAGACAGAATGTTTATTTTAAAATCAAATCTGCAGAAAAGAATATGGAAGAAAACGAATAACTAATAACTTTAAAAAGTTGAATTAAAAGGATGAATTTTAGTCGAGACGAGGCTTTAACGTTGTTAAAAAAATATCTCTTTCAGTGAACTTTCTATTCATCATAGAATATTAGGCAGCACAACTGTTAACATAGATAATAATAAGCAATGTTTCTTGAGCACCGAATCAGCATATTAGAATGATTTCTGAAGGATCATGTGACACTCAAGATAACAATGTTAACAAATAACATTTTAAAATTTGTGACCATGGACCACAAAACTAGTCATAACGGTCAATTTTTCGAAATTGAGATTTATACATCATCTGAAAGCTGAATAAATAAGCTTTCCACTGATGTATGTGGTTTGTTATGGTAGGACAATATTTGGCTGAGATACAACTATTTGAAAATATGGAATCTGAGGGTGCAAAAAAATCTAAATATTGAGAAAATCACCTTTAAAGTTGTCCAAATGAAGTTCTTAGCAATGCATATTACTAATCAAAAATTAAGTTTTGATATATTTACAGTAGGAAATTTACAAAATATCTTCATGGAACATGATCTTTACTTAATATCCTAATTATTTTTTGGGTATAAAAGAAAAATCAATAATTTTGACCCATACAATGCATTTTTGGCTATTGCTACAAATTTACCCCAGCGACTTAAGACTGGTTTTGTGGTCCAGGGTCACATATATTTAAAAAACAGTTATTTTAAATTGCAACAATATTTCACATTATTTCTGTATTACTGTATGTATATACTGTAATACTGTATATTTACTGTATTTTTAAATGCAAACAAATGCAGCCTTGATAAGCATAAGAGACATCTTTCAAAACCATTTAAAAAAATCTTACAAACTTCAAACTTTCAGCTGTTAATGTATGTGCATATAAATTACTTCTGTAATTTACATATTAAAAAAAAAAAATCTTTATATACATATATACACAAACTGAATATATTCCCTGAATGCACTAATTATTTATAACTGAGTGGAACAGTTGCTGTGGTGTTTTTTTTTTTTACATACTGGTTCATCTGTAGACATATTAGCGTGTTGCATGGTTACATAATTGTCATCACAGTCGTCGGAGTCGCTGCTGGAGGCAGTGCTATGCCCCGAGGATGGTCTGGGGGCCGTGGTACACCTAGAAGGGCTGAGGAGCAGGACAACATTTACACTGACGCTCACTCACTCACACACACACACACACACACACACAAAGAACAGCAACACAAACTCTCGCTGTCTGGATTAATGCAAGGTCTGAGCTGGATGTCTTTGGCTGATAATGTGGAACCCAAAACACACTGGCAGTCAAAAAGACCTTCAGTGGCATTGATTCACACACACTTTAAGCGTTCCAGACACATGAACCTCATGGCACCTACATCAATGTATTAAATCAATAAATAATTCAAGAATACAATTCATGCCTTTATTGGACTGTCATCACCACCACTTTTGTTATTATGTGATGTTAGTTAGTGATGACAGCCGCATCACTTATGAACATAAATTATGTTTTACTATCATTTTACTATCATCACTACCATTTTACTATTATGGGACGTTAGGACAAGACTACAGGAATGCATGAATGATTAGTTATTTAGCCTGTGGTGTCTGTTGTGTTGAGGCCATGCAGAATCATGCTTAAATACTGATCTGTTTCAGAGGAAACATGCCCAACACTTACTCCCTCGTGAAGGACCTGGTCACGGGGGAACGGACCGGCGCCGTATACTCCTCCCACTCAGCTAGAGGCTTGATCTCCAAAGGGGCCGGCTTAACTGCAAAAAAAATAAATAAATAAAAATAAATCCATCAGTTTAATGCAGAAAAATGTTCCAAATGTTCCAGATCAGTATCACCCAAAGGTTTGGCCTAATACATGGTTATTATCAACAAGATAAATAATATTACAAAATAATTAATAAATTACAATAAAATTGAGTGAACAAATTTGTGTGTACAAAGCCAAACAAAATTGTGTGTAAATTATTCATAGAAACATTTTTACATAAACTGTTGGAAGGAATTCAATGGGACAATTTGCTAATAAAGATTTACAAATATTTACACACAAATTTGCATGTAATTTAGATGGTGGTTCTCTACTTTTAGCCAGTAGAGGGCGATGTCTGCTATTTAGTACATAATTGGAGTCAGAAGTAACTAAGTCACCTTTCTTCAGTGGGACAAGCATGTTTCACTTCATTTTTTCCCACTTAACAACAGACTTAAATCCAATACAGGACCGAGTCACGAGAAATGAAATAACACCTGAGGGAAAACTGGAAAGGTTGAAAAGAAGGCCACTGCCAAAGGAAGGTCAAAAACGAGTGATAATCATACATATCCTCTTCACTTCCCCTTCTCACATATACGCAGCATCTGATTTAGTTCATTCAGCTGGCCCAAAACTCTGCTGAGCTGAGATACACCCAATCTGGCAACAGAGGAATAGCTGTAGCTGGCTGAAACGCACACCAGCTGGTGCCAGTGTGTGAGGGAAGAAAGCACAGACTGATATGCATCTCAAGGCCCTGAACTTGTGTGTGTGTGTATATATATATATATATATATATATATCGAGTGATATTGCTCAAATATACATATACACACACATCACAAAATGTATGATTTTATTTTTGATGTTTCAAATTTTTTTTTTTCTAGCCATCTTTGTACTGCTCTGATAGCATATCATTTAGCATTTCATCAGCAGTGAATGGGTGCCCTCAGAAGTCCAAAGAGTTGATAAACCCACTTGTGATGTTTTCACTGCAGACAATCCATTGGTGTGCAAGTTATGTAATGCTACATTTCTCCAAATCTGTTCCCATGAAAAAACAAAGTCATATACACCTTGGATGGCCTGAAGGTGAGTACATTTTAAGCACAATTTCATTTTAGGGTGAACTATTCCTTTAAGCCTTATTATTATTATTTAGTATATTCGGTATTCAGACACCCTGATGGCAGATACAGTACCGTTCAACAGTTTGTGGTCAGTAAGACATTTTTTTGTTGTTGTTGTTGTTTTTTAACACTGGAGTAACGGCTGCTGTAAATCATCCATCAAAGGAATAAATGACATCTTAAAATGTGTTAAAATAGAAAACAGTTATTTGGAATACTAATAGTTTTTCACAATTTTACTGTTTTTACTGTGTTTTTGATCAAAAAAAAAAATGCAGCCTTGGTGATAATAAGAGAATTTCAAAAACATTAAAAAAAACCTTAACAACCCCAAACTTTTGAAGAGCAGTCTATCTTTGAAGCTCCCGAGATTTTATCCAGACACCTGGATTGCTCTTCACACCGTTAGTCATAATACGATTCATCCGCCCACTTTCAGCTCTCATCAATATGACTCAAAAATGCTTATGCAAATGTGTTGGTTAAGTGTTTATAATGTTTATGACTCGTGGGTCAGTGAGCAGTATGACAGTCAAAGGTGTTTGTAGAGACACTGATGATTGAGTGTCAAATGTTAATCAATTAGTTTTACCTGCGATATCAAGTCTGTTAGCTTCCCTCCATCAGTTAAGCACAAGCATCACTCTACCAGAACCTTAAAACCTCATCTATCAAAACTATCAAATTCATTTGCTTAATAACCAGCTGAGCAATTTAAGTAATAAATCCAACAGCCTTCACAGGGACCGCAATCTGTGCACACAACAGACAATGCAACGGATAGGCAACAGCATCAGTGACTTAATTATAAAATATTTGAGTGGAAAGCCAAGTTCCTCCACACACTGCAGGTAGTGAATGTTTGTATGATAGGCTACATTCACACAGTCAGTGTTTGGGACTGGAAACCATATTTACAATGAATGGTGTCAAAGTAGCTTGAATACTCTCTCTGTATGAAAGAATAAGCAAAGTCAAGCCCCCTATTCTATGAAGGTGTAAATAATGCCTGTAACCAGAGTAACAGTTACTTACATAAATGTTGAGTAATATATATGATTATAAGTCCAGAACATTTAAGGAGGTGTATTTGAGTATAAAATGTGGTTGTCACTTTCATTTATAACATATGTGTAAAAAGAACTACATTGAGCACTCTAAAATATGAGTACCAGGAATACACTGATATAACCGTTTTCATGTTATGGCCGATAACCAATAAATGGCTGATATTAATAGTATTGAAAATTTGCATCAATATATATTTTGTCTAATTAAATTATAAATGTGCAATATTTAAAAAATTATAGTTTGATAAATAAATTATAATAAATAATAATTATTTTATATTTTATCCAAATAAATTCTAAAATTTAAACTTACAAAAAGGTCCCTAGTTAGAACCATATTTTTCTGCTGCGAGAAAATAGCCAAATTATCAGTTTGTAAGTCACTTATATCATGGTCTTGACAGCTGTGAATAAAAAATGCAGTGAGGGCCAGTTTTTTGATTAAATTTGATTTGTTCTATTACTGTATTCAATGTGTCATTCACAATTAGAGCTTATTGAAATTACACCTCAGAACTGAGGAGGTACACAGTGAGAGTAGCATTCTGTCGAGGTACGTACCCTTACGCCGTCTTGAGAATTCACCTATGGTTTGGGAGTCGGTTCGCTCAAGACCGACTGCTCTGTTTATTTTAGGGCTCTGACCTGAATTGGTGAGAGAAAACTTCTTTGTTACATGTCTCCTTTCAAAGAATCGGCCTGGTCTGCTTCTAAACTTCACACCCATGCAATTTAGCACAATCACGGCCACCTCCATCACTCGTGCCTCTTCTCTTTCGCTGAACAGATATGTGTTGGGCTGCTGCCATGGCAACAACTCTTCATGCATTTAAGACATGCGATGAACAAGGTTTCCCCACAAAGACGAGACATGCACAGGGTTAAACAGACACACGTGGGTGAGTAAAGCATAAACACCAACCGACGACACGCCAGCATGTGGCTCAGCCAGACAGAAGGGTTCAGTAATGTCTATGTAATATTAGAAAAATTAAACCAACATATTTTTTCTGCTATATGCATATAGCTGCCACAAGAAAATACCACAAGTCAACAGTAATGATGGCCACAATTAAACAACAGGCCAAAAGAGCAGAATATCACAATGATTTCTAAGACTGAAGGAGATGTGAGTGTTCAGGTTAAAAGTGTGATACAGGAAGAGATAGAAACCAGACAGAACAGAAACTAATATTTAAACCTATATAGAGTAGCCACTAAAAAGATAGAGAGAGGACAAACACACTAAGACACAACAAGTACCCAACAACTGCCTTTAAAATGCCACCAAAGCTGTTTGAATCACACCATGTTCAGAAAAAGCTTGCAAATACACAACAAATACAATAAGCTGTGGTCTGAAGAGCAGTAGAGATGACACTGGACATTTGAGAATGACATGAAAACAGTGAGTATTGTGCTTGGCCCATGTTTAGAAAATAGAAAAATTTTAGAGAAGACCTATTTCATTACTCTACATGCACTACCTGGCCAATAAGCTGTATGTAAACTTGGCCAATAAGTAAACTTTGCCAATAAAATGTATGTGGCAGAGTATGGTCTGATTGACTGAGCCAATCTTCGGAGCTAATTATTGAGTCACATGACTTTGATGCACATCAAGCTATTTATTTCTTTATTTATTATGTTGTATTGTTATTTTGTTTTTGTTTATTATTTTGCTATATATATATATATATATATATAGGAAATTTAATTAGCACCTTGGTGTTTCCATCCAGCTTTTGGATGCAATATCTCATAACTCAATTTTTCTACTAAAAATATTTGTCTAAGAGTCATTGCTGCTTGATTTCATGCACTTGCTAGTCATGGGTGTCACTGAAATCTCCAAACCTGTTAATTACACAGTGTTTTCACATAGTTATGGCCAAGTGGTGCATCTCCTCTGCATGTAACTTGCTGTCTCTTGCATTAGCCGGTGCTCGGAAACAGTAACACGTAATTGAAGATACACAATGGTTTCGGATGAGCGCAGAGAGCTGCTGCCATTAATGTTTAGATCAATAGTGCTTTCCCAGCTCGCTGCTGATGTTTCGGCCCGCTTGTGCAACTTTCAGCACGTCCCCTTTTTCTCTCAGACCAGATTGAAATTCCCCTCGCCGGTCTGCGCCATCAAAGAGATCTTTCACTAAGGCACAATGGGGACAGAGGTGACCGCTCCAGGCTAACGACGCAGACAGGCTCCCTCATACCCAGGGCTCAGAGTCTGTAGACAATAGCTTCTTTTATTTGTGAGGTCACATGCTAATGATTAAAACGCAAAGGTCATTGAAACAGCAGATGTGTAATGCAAGTTATGATTGCATGGCAATGAGCAGCCTGAGAACTGATCAAAAGTTGAAATTAAACCTCTTTTTATAAGCATGGGCCGGCACCTGTTAGTGAGAAAGGTGGTAATGAGAGTTGCTATGCCGAAGAGATGCAAGCACTGTACACATTAACACAACTCCTCCTCACTTATATCACACACACATACACCACAAAAGAAACAAACCTCAGGGCTCACCTTTACGGTCAGGTTTGAGGTTGCGGTCTACGGGTGGCGGTTGGCATTCAGGCATGTGCACCGGTCTACGTGGTGGGGTCTTGGGGCTGGAGCGGAAGCCCATGTGAGCTGGAGGAGGCACCTGTTTTCCGAGGGAGGAGAACTCCACTGTGCCCGGTGTCATGGGCACATAGTTGGGCTCCTGGATGGGTTCTGACAGGCTGCTGGAGCGCTGATGTGAGGAAGAGTGGACGCTCATGGGCACATAGTTCTCATCCATCTCCTCAGTGGAAACACCTCCTACTGGCACCATACCTTTATTCTTCTACATGCATCCAAGAGCAGAGAAGAAACTGTTAGGGATACACTTGAAAGACAGGACCAAGTTTTAAAATAGATAAAGATTATTATTATTACGAAAACTTACAAAATAGTTGTTGAAGCTTTCGTTAAAATCAAATGAGCAACTTTTATCTGGGGGGAAGGGACGGGGTATATCATAGCAGTCTTGAGATCCGTAATCTGTGAAACAAATACAAAATAAATGAATGCAGTCAAACGAAAAAAAAAAAAAAGTCACAGAACCACCTCTTATGCTCACCAAGGCTGCATTTATCTTTATTAAAAATATAGTAAAACAGTAATATTGTGAAATGTTTAATAATATTTAAAATAACAGATTTCTATTTTAATACATTTTAAAATGTAATTTATTCCTGTGTTTGCAATGATGAATTTTCAGCAGCCATTACTCCAGTCTTGAGTGTCAAATGACTGTCATGAGAAAGTTCAGAAGAACAGCATTTATTTAAAATAGAAATCTTTTGTAATCTGCATATTTATACTTTCACTTTTCATCAATTTAATGCATCCTTGCGTAATATAAATATATTCTGTCATTTTTTTTACCAATTTATTCCATCCTTGCTGTATAAATGCATTAATTTATTTTATATATATATAAAATATATATATATATATATATATATAGATAGATAGATAGATAGATATAGCTGTGCATTATTATGGAGGCATATGTGAAGAAGGGAGTGTATGTAAACATCTCAATACCACAATTCCACCAAACAACACTAGAGGGACCCACTGATGACTACATGACCCCATTGTTGCAGCACAAACAGCTTGATAGCCTCCAATTAAAATATCCTGAGTGAATGATTTGCCAGAAAATAAGAAAAAGTCAATAAAATCAGGATTTAGACTCAAAATAAAGATGTCCACAGTACAGACATCAGTATCATACTGTACCTGCTCCTGAATGGTAAAAAAACAAACAAACAAACAACAACAAAAACATAACAGTGGGTTACATTTTTGTGCTTTTTAATCATATATTTCAAGCATTCTGGCAAACTGGCAAAAAAAATAAATAAACAAATAAAAATACTAAATTACAAAAACAAATGAATGACTCAATGACTTACTCATTCATTTAAAGACATTTACTGACACCTACTGGCAGTTTTAGTCTATTAATAAAAAAACGAATTAAACTAATTAATATTAATAAAAAAAACTAATTAAAGGGATAGTTCACCCCCCCTGTATTGACTGTATTGAAGACCATCCTTTCCAAGGGCACAATAAAGGCAGTGCAAACGCTGAAGTTCAGATTCTAAACCATTAGGCTACTTAAACTTCTTGAGATTTTGAGCTTGTATTGTTACTGAACTGTTGCTTTCATAATGATGGTGAAATAGCACAGGTGAGATAAGTGATATCCTCCTACCTTTACGCATACGTGAAGAATCCACCGTACTAATGGTGTTGCTCCTTAGTGCTTTGCTCCCTCCTGCACTAGATGGCACGCAGTAATTTCCGTCAGTCTCAGACACCGACCGTGGCACCACATATGTGTCCGTGGGTGAGCGCTCAGGTGGGACTGATCCAGTGGTCAGTAAAGGCTTAGGTGGACGAGGGGGCGGTACCACGTCTGTGGCCCCTGAAACAGCCTCTATCCCAGCTGTACGGGGAACCTGGTAGGTGCAGTTACTTCCAGGTGTTGGTGGAATATCATAGCTAACTGACAAGTTCCGCAACTGGGCCTCTAAAGAGGGTTTACGACCAGGTGTGTTAAAGACATAGAGTTCACCGGGCTCACCGTCAGGAGCCAGAGGGGAGGATGCCGACTTCGGCAGCAGCACAGTGTCCTGAGAGTAACTTCGGGGTAGGTGGTACAGGCCCTGTGAGTCGGCCGACAATGACTGCCCGCGCGGAGGAGGAGAATCATAGACAGCACCATGCTGGCTAGGAAAGAAACCATTGACCGAGGTGTGCTTGAAGGAGGAGGAGGTGGGAGTGTGGTGGGAAGGGAGGTTGTCATTACAGTCGGGTTCGGAGGAGGTAGACTTGGAGCATTCGCCATGGGCCCTGTAAAGAAGCCCATGTATGAGATAAAGATTGTCAGTTAAGTAATTTAAACAAACGACAAAAAATATATTAAAACAAACTTGCTCCTCATCAATACAAAGACAAAAACACCCCTTCAAACACATACCACGCTATATGTGAAATCATGCTGCCTGCAAATAAGTTTTGTCATTATGAAAATCACAATATGAATTAGTCTTTGTATTTTAATTAACTGGCATGTAAAAGATACATGCATGTAAAAGATAATGTATATTCAGTTGGTAGTTATAGTCATTACTGCATAATAATTGAATCCTAATTTGCAATATTGACCAGCCAACTATATTATCCCGCTTATTACACAGAAACTTGGCAATTAAAGATGCATTCAGTAGTTTGGTGCAAAGTTAAAAAGTTTTTCACATTAAGAAATAAATTGTGCTTTTGTGAAGAGCCATCTGTCGTCATTAGTTTTCTATAAAACTGGACGGGAGAAAAGAAGAAAAGGTGTGAAGCCAGAAAGATCGACAAAGAAAAAAAAAATGAGCGTAAACATTGCTATAGCATTGGAAAGATTTAACATTGGAGAAAATGCCGAGTAGTGAAGCCTTGCTTAGTAGTGAAACTTTCTTCCTTTTTTTTTGGAGAGGTAAGGGAATTAATAACTAACTATCTATATACCACTCTCTAAAGGCCCTGGCATACTTTCCGCGTTCCGTTGCCAGGGACAACGGTCAAATATAGTTTAACGATCATTACACAACATTTGATCACAGAAGGCAGCGATTAACCAAATGTTGTAATATATTGTAAAATATAAATGTTGTCAAGTATTCCAGAAAGCTGTGTAATAAGTTTCTTGCTATACAACTAGAACTGGCAAGGTTAGTGCCAAACACAACCATGCATGTCATATTTCACACAAGTCCTGATTCAAACTATGGATACACACTCTTTTAAGCACTGAAGGCAAGAAAACATACCAACCCATTTTAGTCAGTAGAATTAAAGTTGAATACATATTTTAGTAAGTTATTATAATAAGTGTGCAGATTTTCAGGTAAAAAAAAGTAGTATTTGGTTGTCGGCCATATGTGTGTGTGCTGTTTAGTATTGTTTTCTTCACACTGATGCTCTTCACTCACTGACAGTCAGGAGGAGCGCTCCTGCTCTCACACTCCTCCAAAAGCAGGTATTCCTGCTCCTCTCCTAGAGCAAGAGGAGCCACTGGACTACACCACACACACAAATACATACAATGAGACCCATATATGCAGGTCTTCACCCATAGCACCTGAATGTCCTAAAGCGTCTTTGTAGGAGTGGATGGTTTATATAACAGTTGATTTAAAAACAAAAACAAAAAACAGTAACAACAAAATATTGGATGAGCCACATTCTAAAATAGCCAATATGCACATACCCCTCACGTTGTGTGATGCGTTACAAGTCTTACCTGTTAGGCTCTGGTTTCTTGCTCTCACAATTGAGCAGCCAAAGGTAGTCCTGAGGCTCATCCAGACTGGAGGAGGACCCCAAGGGTCTGATGCTGACAGGCTGGTAGGGAGGAGGCAAGTTGGCCAGTGCAGAAGCCCCTAAGGCTCCTCCTGGCCCTCCACTAGGGGCCATATCCACCACCATACCGCCTGGCACATTTACTTGGTGAGAGATCTTTGCAGAGTCTGTAGAAAGAAAAGACAGGAGAGATTAACACTGAGCTTCACACTTTATGAGATCATAAGCTTTGAAATACATTTAAGATCAGATCAAGCTCAGGGCAGCATTGTTTTAATCAAAAGCTTTTACTGAAACCATCCCTGTACAAAACAAATTAGCATTGAGAAAGCCTCTCCGCAGGCTGACTTCTGGTAAGCTAAGTGAAGTGGGGCAAAAAAAGAAGTGTGAACTGATCAAATGAAATTGAGAAAATACAATGTGTGGTTGCAAAATTATCGAAATACTAATATTTAGCACATTTCTATACTAAATATTAGTTAAATTTGTGTACCTTTTTTAATATTTGATCTATCTTTCTATCCATCTATCCATCCATCCATTTATTTTCTTGTAATTATTTCATGCTTAAATCAGTGCCGTTTGTGTTCTGGAATATTTATAGAATATGCAATTTGGAAAATACGGAGAAACGCATCTCATGATAATCATTTATTATAGTTTTATATATATGCCATTAATTATATTTTATATGCCATTAATTGATAATTAGCTTTTAGTTCTATGACCTGCTCGATTTAACTGATTTAATTGGTCTCACTGCAATTATGCACATTTTCCAAACACACCTCCAATGTAAGTGCATTATTATAAATATGTTTTTCCATTGTTTTTAAGGCTAAAAGTTGGCGACAGCAGGCTAGATACTGTCTCCAACCAAGAGTTCAAAGACCCCATGAAATTTCCTTCCTATATTGACGTACTTCCTACTGAAACCTAAATGTTTATGTGCAACATGTTGAAGGGTGTATTCAAGTCATTTCGGCGAGATTGTGTGCATCTAACTCAAGGCCAATTTTTAGGAGTACACTAACATAGATTAGCTTTAAAGCTAATAGATATGGGCTAAAAAAATACAAAACTCCCCTTCCGATTTCATTGGGTCTTTAAGTTTGTATTGTATGGTCACATTACAATAAACTGACTGAAAATGATAGATTGACTGAAGATGAGATTCAAATGGAGAACAGAGATGACCATGTTACTTTGAGGGAGAATTAAATGCTTGTTTTTGTAAAGGGACTGATCAAGGTTAAGGCCGCCATCCTACACAGGCCGTGTGAAAGTGCAGAACTGTGCAGAGAGGAACCCTGAACACAAGACGCTAATGAAAGTGCCACTAATCCATGACGGAGTCTCGGTTTTTATGTGGCAACTAGAATATCTTGTAAAGCTTTTTGTCTATGTTCTTTTAAAAGAGTTTTTCTTTATCTCTGACTTTTTTTATTTTTATTTCCATCTCTCTTTGAGCAGCCTACTCTCAAGGTCAGTGGAGTGCGGCTAACGGGGTGGTTGTGCGTGTTTTTGTTTTAAGTCTCTCTTCAAACTCTGCTTTCAGTTATTCAGTAAAACGCACACAAACACATCACTTGTGCGCACACACATTGACACCCACACACACCCACTCATTCGCTGGGTGCATTTGACTCTCTCTAAGTGCAGGCAGCTCAAGGTCGTCAGGGCCACTGTGTCTCTTTCGGTCTCTTCACTTTTTTGTTTTCCCATTTTCCTCCTTCCCTCATTCTTCTCCCCTCCCCGCTCTTGTTTGTCAGGCTTGCTGCTGAATCATCCAAGCCCTGGAAAATCCCCCTACATATTTGCATTCTCAGTACCCTGTTTAGTATCGGTGGCTAATAATGACAGGCTTCTATGTGTATTCGTAATAGACAAAATGAACAGTTTGAAACTAACTGTTTGGTCCTTTTCTTGATATGATGCATTATCAATACAGCCAAAAAAGCGAAAGAGAATGTGTCCCACATTTTCAAATACATAAACATTTAACATTAAAGTAGAAAAATATAGAGTTGTGTCACAATACCAAATTCAGCAGCAATACTCATATCAGACTTCATTCTAGAAACTATGAATATACTACTAAATACACTTTACTGAAACTGGAACAAAGTTGAAATTTAAAAAGCTTGGGGGTCCTATAACTTTGGCCAATTACCGCAGACGCTTTGATCATGAATATTAATCGTTATGTGATGTTTTTCCAGAAGGCTTAACTTTCTGGCTAATCAGCTGTGAAGTTAAGAGGTTATTTCTGGTCTCTTCTCGACTGTGTCTATCCTATACAGTAGGGTTGTGACGGTGAGGAAATTTTCCCACCGGTTAATCGACGTGTGACAACACCGGTAATACCGGTATCACCGTTGGGGTGGGGGTGTTAGTTCGTTTGAGTTTCCCTCTTTTCTTCGCTTTCAAATGGCTTGTAAAAGTGCCGTGCGCATTTTACTTTCACTTTCAAATTAGCGCAATTGAATTGCCGCAATTCGGCGTCAAGCAATTGTTCGTTTGAGTTTTCCCTCTTTTCCTCGGATTTCTTGGCTTTCAAATAGCTTGAAAAAGCACAGTGCGCATTTTACTTTCGCTTTCAAATTAGCGGCAATTCGGCGTTGATTCAATTCAAGCAACAACAACGTCAAACTCATAGGTATGTTTTATATGTTTTATTAACAAAACGAATAAAAATACACCATATATGCCTAATAATAATAAATCAAAACGATGGTGGGAAGCGGTGCCGCGGTAGGCAAATGACGTAACCGGTGTTGCGGCTTAACATCGGTATAACCGAAAACACTATCACAGCAAGCCTACTATACAGTAGCAAAAGTTCACAAAACGGTGAAGGCCAGATGTATAACCACAAACATTTTCCTAAGCTGTAGCTCAAACATACACTTCCTCATTAAAAACCAACATAAGCATCATTTACCACAACAGTATTCACAAGCTTCAGGACTTCACATCACTTTTAAAGAAGGTCACAGTGAGCTGACAGCATCTGAGATCAATACAGCTGAGCTGATGGAGACCCTGAGGTGCCACAATTAGTCAACCTTAAGGGGACACGTTGGGCTTTCGCACTCCAATCTCGTATCTGGATTACAGTGAATGACCATCATGTCTGCAAGGCCCGGGAGTGCAAGAATCCAAGCATAGATTTGTCAATAAAAGACATCTCTTGAAAACATTTATCATCTCATTATTTGGAAATGAAATTGGATTTCTTTCCCATCAAATATCTTCCTCAAAAGTACTAAAGAATTGTTTAATGAAACCTTTTGAAATCGTAATCATTAAATGCTTTCGTGTGTTTGCATGTGGCATTATTTACCTTCCGAATCGGTGGGGTTGAAGCCACAGATATCACAGATGCAGCGCACCCACTTGTTCATTTCCTCTTCAGTGTCTGCCACCAGGTAAAAGATCCGGTCGATAGTCTTGATGTCAAAGATGAAGCTGTGCTCCAGGTCCTTCTTGTTGAATGTGAGACCGGCGTCCACCTGCTCGCACAGGTTCAGATCGATCACGCGGATGGGCTTCTTTGCATGGTCATTCTTGTAATACTCCAGCACGTCTGGGTCTCCTGACAGCCTCCCACTGCGCAGAACAAACCATCGCTTCTTCCATGCCTGAAAGGAGAGAGGAGAACCATTTGATTTAAGTTGCATGTACTACAACACATTCAAAGAGTCACATGACTAATGAAAAAGTCACTTATTGAATGATTCTCCTGACCAATTTTGCTACGTTCCACTGAGTCAAGTCAGTTCCGTTGACCGCCATCTTGACAAAGTTTTGGATAAAAGAGTCTGCTAAATGTATGAATGTAAATCAAAAAGGAAATAAAAGGCCATTTTAACTTAAAGGCAAGACTTCCATTTTTACAGCAGCCGTAATGACCATTGCAATTTCTCCCACTCTTTTTTTATAGGAGTGGTCCTCCTACTATCTCCACTTGTATCAAACAAATCTACTGGATGGAGTTTAGACTGAACTTACAACATGTCCACAGCCTATGAATAGTTCATCAGACTGGTCTTTCTGGAATAATCAGTCTGTTATGTAATATTATTACATGAGAACAGTACCAAATTAACACTGACTAACTGCAGGAAAAGCACTGTAATAATAAACTACTAGTTAATAGTGAGAACTGGTCCCTAAACTAAAGTGTTACCTTAGTTATTAATACAATATCAATACAGTATAATTCAAAAATTATTTGAATAGTGTCAGAATGAGTACTTAATTAGTTGGTTACTTGTGCACAGCCCTAGTAGTACAACTAGTAGATATACAATATAAGACCTAAATACAGCTAATATGTTACAAGAAGTAGTTCCAACTGTTTGCTTAGACATGCCCTTAAACTCCAACAGACCACTCTGTCTTAAACAAGATTAGGAAATTAACCCTGAGGAAAAGATCACAGGCTTCTGTCATTAAACCGCCAGACTGCCAGGAATCTCAATCTGTGTTGTTGTTTATTTTTTACCATCAGGTGTGGAGGGGATTTACAATGCTGTACTTTACCCCCTCTGACCCCCTCTCAGCTGTTTTTCCATCCACAGGGTTCTCTTTGTTAGAGAGCCAAGCTCTGGCCCTCTGGATATCACCCCACTGCATGGCAACACAAGAGGCAACAGCCCCGCCATGCCAAACCAAACACACACACAACATGACACTCAACATCTGATCAGCATGACAGACCTAATTGTGTGCTGTGACCTAAATTACCCAGTGAAGTATCATCCAAGCATCATATCTCCCATATTAAGTTTGGAAAGCTCAACAGTCTCAGACTGAACATTTCACTCTGCTGAATATTTTAATTGCAATATAAACTCAAAAATAAATGATAAGAGGTAAAAGCACATCAGATGGAGTGTGACAGGAAAAGTCCTACAATTAACAGCATTAGCTTTGTTCCTCTACTACGGTTAAAACAACACAGAGGTCTCGTAGGTTCTACCCGCCGCTTCAAAACAAAGCATTCGAAGCTCATATTACACAGATAGTGTGTGCATGTGTATGTTTACTGGCAGGAGAGAGCCCCGGCTAACCTGTCACACGGATCAGCTTCCGTGAGTACAACGACACAGACAGAACAAAAAGATCCTGCAGAGAACTGCTTCAGTGAACCGTGAACATTCAGGAGAACTCACGTCAAACAAGAAGAATGCTGATAAGTTTAAATCAATAAAATGGTAGGGGAAAATTTAATAAACCAATAAAATACTATTTAAGGGTCAATGATATGATGCTACTTTTTTCATCCAAAATTAATTAATATACATATATAATATATAATAATAATAATAAATCAAGGTAGTGTCAAGAACTGTTCTGATATCATAATAAAGAAAAACTCATTAAAAGGATGAAATTCTTGAAAAGAAAACTTTGGGTTCTTTGGCATATTGTTACTATTATTATTTCTAATAAAAAACAGGTGCCATATTAACAGGTTTATTATAAATATTCTAAACATTTGAAAAACCTGTGTCTGCCAAATCAAGTGACATGATGCGACCAACAAAATCATGTGGTGCAAACATTGTAGTGAAACATGCAGGAAAAAAACTGAAAATTGTATCAGAGCGGATCCCTGTAGACCGTCACGACTGAGTGTCAATGTCAATAAGTCTTAAAAAATATATGATAATTTTACCTCCTTATAACATGGCAAGGTTATTTCAGGTTGTAAAATGTCTAAAGTGGTACAATCTCTAAAAACTGAATTAATAATGACATTTTTACATAGAATTTTTTATTAAAATATATTTTTTAATCATGATTAAGAAGTCTACACTTGCATGTATTTAAGGTGTATGGGAAATCATATAAATTTTGACTGAAAAATTACATATGACATTTTTAGAGTGATTCAATAAAAAAAAAATGAAACTGTACAAAAAAAATTATTACATTTGAAACCAACATGAATACAAAGATTACATTTCAAAAACTTGGCACATGCATTTTAAACTAGATCTTTCTTTTTTATTGGTATTATTATTATTTATTAATTTTGTATCTTGGACATATATTAGAATAGATTTAAACAGCTTCTGATTCTGGCAGCTGAAGTAGAGAAATCTGAAGGGGATAGAAATATCAAACTTGTTTCATTTTGGAGAAGCAATGTCTTCATTTTAGAGGAAAGTGGCCAAGTCGAGTGAGCCATAAACATCCCTCTCCCATTTGTGCACTAACTCTGTCTCTCTCTCACCTACACACAACACTGGTATCTAACCGACACACTCGCATTTGTCAGTACAGTAAGATGTACTCATTTCAGACAAAAACACTTCCACATGACACCAATCCGGCCATCCTGCTCTGGTTTTGTAATACATCAATCCTACCTTGAGTCCCAGCTCCTGAATCCAGTGCAGGCACAGAGAGTGTAGTGTTTAGCCACTTGTGGTAAGTGCCTGTTCCATTTTGTTTAATGTCAGTAAGCCTGTAAGAGCACATAAAGCCAAAGACTCTTAGATGAAGACTGATCTGAGGAGAAGTGCACGTGAGATGCTCCGTTTCCCAAAGAACAACGGCCACAGCTGGTCACCCTTAAATCCTGCAGGCATCCAAACTGACCCTTTTGCAAAAAGTCCCTTACACTTCTACAGATATTTAAGATCGAGTCCACATCCCGAAAAGTCATTCAGCTCCAGAAGTAGTACGTAAAATGAACGTTTGTGTATAAGGAGGGAGAGGGAGTGGGGACAGGGTGGGACGAAATTGAAGAGGCCCCTCGAAGTGTGGCAGCAGCTGTCTGCCTCACGCACACACACACACACACACACATACACACAAGTGTGATGCATACAGAGGCATAGGGCCACAGTGTCACTGTCTTGACTTAACAGAGATGCCATTGAGGGACAAACTGTAGGGGAATGCCATCCAAACTGAATCACTGACTGGTCAGTCTCTCTGCAGATAATTGACGTAATCAGGCGCAGCAACGGAAAAAAGAGATACAAAGAAATAATAAAAAATGCCAAGCAATGCGAGACCACAAGCTGTTGCAGTCGTAGCAAAACGGCACGACTCGCATAGACAGCCAATGCATCAGCATTCATTTCTGTCATGCCTGAAATTCCAAGCGCATTACTCTGCACCGTATTTTAGATGAGGTGCACAATCATATTGGGCAACATGTAGACATGTAAAGTGTTTGTGCTTCTCCACTTCTCAACACCCTCTTATGTTCTCATCATCGTTGTTTGAAATTATTACATGTCTCTTTGGAATATGTGATTTTGAATGCAGCACTGAGTGGTCCAAAATATGTATGTAGATCATTAAAGCAGGAAAATAAATAAATCACTCAGAAATAACAAATTTGAAAGAGACACAAAGACTTGGAAGCGAGAGAACTTAAAATAGAGGAAGACTATTAAAATAGAGGAAGGATGTTACATTGCAGATAAATATGTTAGCTGACTATAGGGATGGGTATTGTTAAGGTTTTAACGGTATTACTTCTCTTACGATACTGTTTATCGATCCGGTACTTTAACGGTATTTTATACCGTATATATAAATATATGAAACTAATTAAGAGCTGAATTAACATTGCTTTATATTTTGATATGTAAAATAAATATTTAATGAAATTAATATAAAACATAAATTTGTAAATGCACCAGTGTGCAGGCATTTTTAGTGTTTTATATACATAAGATAACATGCAGTAAGAACATGAACAAAGAAGCAAACTGACAAATACAGTAAAACAAAGATACAAATGAAATAAACAAGTGCTTTAATTTTTTCATGAAGACCTACTAACATTATTGTTCAGGTAGGCCTAAGTAATATAGCCTACAAAAGAAATCTAATAAAGTAATCAAATGTAAATGAACACTGCATAGTTTTCACTGTATGAATTGATAGATTAATGCTTATTAAAGCTAACGTTATTCAGATAACGTTATAGCTGATTTTCTCTTTGCGTTGTTGTTTGATTAACATTGATGGCCCAAGTACCCGCCACTGCTGTCACTTTAAGACAAAATATACTGACACACATCGGATTTTCTCCCAACTGTTCCCGTCCACTTAAGACATAAACTGTGTTTGATCGTTTGGACCTGCACCCGAAGCCCAAAGTGTATTTTGCTTGTCTAGTTGTGGTCCGTATTGGAGCGCACACACACATTTCAGTCTGGGGAACAGCGTCTCTTGCTCGGATTACTGTGCTTTCAACATTTTATTATCAAACATGTCCCACAATTTAGCAACAATAAGAGGGTATTTTACAACAATCACCGATTGTGCTGTTTCTGATGTTAAGTTTGGGTTTTAGGGAGGAAAGAATGCGCACCGCTGTTAAGGGAAGGAAGTTGCGCTAGATGAAACGCGGCTAGTTTTTAATAGTTTTACCTCATATCTTCTTTTTTATAATCCTTAGAAGCCAAAATCAAAATAAAATTAGCTTAATATCACAGCCACAGGCCTAAAGTGTAAGCAGCTGTTTGAATGTTTAGTTCTCTTCGCTATTATAATTAAACAGGGCTTTCATATTGCGCGCGCTGAAGCTCCTGCACGTGAGCGCAATCTCGCTTCTGAATTGTGAATAGCAAAAATGCATCATGGACAAATGTCTGAATATTATTGCATATAAAAACAGCTGGCGACTCTGGTGAGATACAATTTGAAGATAATGTCTATATAGCAATAACAAATGTATGTATGTTTTCTTAATCTCTCCAGTACTGACAGCAGAACCCCATATTCACGTTTAAACTCAATAAATATAACCGTTTAACTACCACCATGAGTGGCATCTATTATTGCCTTGTTTATCTAAAAGTGCACTTTTCCTTGTTTTAAATCTAGCCAAAAAGCCATGTGTTGACTGTGAAACAGTAGACTTTAATTATATGCATTTATGGTGTAATTACTAAATTTCCGTCTCAATCCATCTTCATTTTTACCGCGAATAAATGCGCTGTCACTTTAATTCAGCGCGTGCAGCACAGCATAAATAGACTCCGTGCGGAAACGATCGCAGCATGACTGCTGCAGACCCACCGCTCCTGGAGCACACTGAAATCGTGCTATAAATCGATTTAGAAATCGCGCAAGCTAAAATCGCGATTTTATGACAATTTCGATTAATCGCACAGCCTTACTGGAAATAGGTTTGTGTGATGACATTCCTGCAAAATGATATTACGTTGTTGCAAGTTTTGCAACATTTTCAAAGTGAAATGTCCAGTGAGTGGCACTAAAAGCATGCAAAGTTTTACCCGAAACAGATGAACATGAATCTGGCAATGTTTCATTACGTTGTTTGTTGTATGCATCATGGTAGCTCGGCAATGGAATGTCCGATGAGTGGCGCTAAAAGGAAAGTGCTCTATTGCACTTGAAAATAATGTACCACCTACACTAAACCAAACCGACAGTGTTAACAATGGGAAACGTGAGATTAAAACACATTTGCTGAAGCAACCATGCCTTTAGCTTGCTTCTACGAGTCTTCAAGCTCTATTATTGTGACTAGTGTTTTACAAGATGCATAACAGAGCGCTCTGCATCACAAGTGCAATGCTTACCAGGTGAGCTACCAAGCAAGTTTACCATGCCATACATATGGAGCAGATTATGTGATGCAAACTTCAAAATGTATTAGTTTACATATACACTGTGCTAAAAGCATTTTGAGGTCGTAACATACTACTGTGCAAGGAACCTGCAAAATTAAGTATTTATTAATAGATAATCTGGCCCCATAATCATAATTTGTGTGAAAAGGAATAAAAGTTGTTGGTGCTTTCTGACACTAGAGTTAATTTCAGCTGGAAACTGTAGTGAATTTTATGCAAGCTTTTGCAAAAATGTAGGTAGAGGAACATATTTTCAATAAGCCTATGTTGTTTGAACAGGTTTGGGTAAAATTCATTTTAGAAGTTAAAAGTGCATTTTGAGATTTGTGATAATATTCTTGGTTTGAGTATTGATAGAAAATTAATTCAACCATAACCACAAACCATGACAAACTGCAAAAATCTATTGTTCTCACAATGTTTTATGTGTAGTAGATATTACTATGTCCAAAATTTTGTGATAAAACTATGGTCTAATTTTCAACACATGTAGCTTGAGTGACGAATGGAGCTCAAGTGTAGTTCAGGCAGACCACAGCGTGACAGCCAGCAACAGCTGACGCTCAGCTGATTGTAACTCCTCCCACTACAATTAAATAAGATATACAAGTACATCTCTACTCACACTTGCCTTAGTCTGTCTCACAGACATGCGCTTACCCTCCTTCATCCCCAACTCCTCCTTATACAGGCACGATGACTTAGTGTCTTGTCCACGGAAATAATTTATCAACTAATCGTTGTTTAATCTTGTCCAGTCTCATTTACAGACCTGTATCACTTCTGCATGGAATTTTATATCTGCTGCATATTAAAAATTCTGGTAATTGCATTAGGCTTTGGGAGTTTTTTGGGAGGTTTGCTTGGGAGGACAGCTCAGAATCTGAACCCTTCAGAGTAAAGCCTGTCACCAAAATAATGTTCAGGACCTCTACAATAATCTTAATCAAACAGAGTGGTCCTGACTGAAATATCACATACCAGTAAGATGAGATGGTTCAGTGTTTGTGAACACTAGAAGAGAACACAAATTAGATCAGTGGTTTCTAAGGAGATCAGAGCTGGAGAGTGTGTGAGAACTGACAGTTGGATCATCTGTAAGTGTGAGATCGTTCCGAGACGGAATAACCGTGACATGTTTGCATCTGCCTGCCAAAGCCACTCCATCTTGACTGTACAGTGAAGAGCACCACATATCGTGTGTGAGACCCATAATGTGCACTTTACTGGACAGCTACTTGATGGGTGCGTTTATAGGCAATGTGAAAGTTACATGCTGAGAAATATCAATTTTGCTAAAGCAGACATCAGATAATCTTTGCCTGCATGCCATCCCATATAAAAAACAGAAACAGCTCAGAAAAGGAAAATATTGAAAACTGTCCTATAAGAATGTGTAAATCTGGGCAAAATGTGTATTGTTCTTATTACTATTATTTTAATAGTAGTAGTAGTAGTAGTAATAAATTATTAATTGATATGCAGAAAAAAATGAATAGGTTAAAACAATGGTTGAAACAATTGATATTCACCTTCAAATAAGCAACTTGCATTAATTGAAATGATAATCACGCTGTAATAGGGCTGCACAATTATAGCTGCCACAAAGCTTGCCACAGCACACCGGCATAAGTAATGATTATGAACACGTCAGAGAAAAAACAGCAAGACGACTGCCTTAACATAACACGTTTCATATGGATTTGTTTTCCATTTGAATTGGTTCATTCGTAGACAATTCACTTTCTATAGATATATTTTTCATGTCTGTGAGGCAAACACAGAGTTGCGGAGGAATTAAAAAATATTTTTTTTTTCTTTTTTTTGATGCTCTCACAGTTGACAGAGACCTAGACTAGAGACCTGCGCGGGACGGATTTTTCAGTCCCGCTCCCGCAAGATTCTGTCCAGCGCCCGCAAAAATATATCTTATCTGGTCCCGCTCCCGCCGCGACATTCATGTTTTGTCCCGCTCCCGCCCGCAAAAGACTTCATAAAAGTAATCTATATAGATTGTTTTCAGTACATTGAAGAAATTTACATGAACTATGTCTAGCTTGCGCGCTAATCATTTTAATGTTAATATTAGTTGTTCTTTTTGCTTTAGTGCAACAGATAAATAACAATTTATATGTTTTAGACACTTTATGTTTAGATCATTTCTATTTTCCGGGAGTCCCGCGAATCATTTTATTCTCCCGCATCCCGTACACACACAAGTCTCTTCCCGCCCGCACCCGCACTCGCCCATCAAAAGTTGTCCCACGCCACACCCTGTTGCGTTGGGTCCCGCGGGTCCCACGGTACTCCCGCGGGAGTGCAGGTCTCTAACCTAGACGGCAGAAAGCACACCCTGTTTGCTTTCATTATTTTACAAAAGCACAATGTTTTGTTGCTACTGTGAGTGCACACAAATAAAAGTAGACCTTTTACAGATTCAAAAGATGTATTATTCTGTATGAGCAAAAATGTGTATTTTAAGTTAAATGCAAATGATCGCACCCACAACTCCAAGTTAACTGTCATGCAGTGAGCGAGTTACTATTCAGCTTCCACACTCCGCACAAACACTTGAATAGTGCACTTTTTTCTATGTTAACGTTACAGCGAGCGGCCATGTAATGTTGCTACTTGGCGACCTACTTACATGTTTCAGATGATAAGCCACATTTGAGGTCAATGAATGAAACAAACTTTTGGATGTAATTACTGTAATTACCACATAGACCAGCTGTTAATAATCTGTCCGTCACGGACTACATGACTTCGCCACTT
>NW_015670982.1:1282420-1288940 GCF_001515625.1 Sinocyclocheilus rhinocerous
TTTTTTTTCTTTTTTTAATCGACTAAGCCTCTTCTCGTCGACTAGTAGGGGGCAGCCCTATTGTAAAAAGCTGCTGTTCTGTTTAAAGCCTCTGCTCTGTTTTTTGTTTGTGTTTGTTATGATACATTACTTATATTGTCTTATTTTATAGACTGATTGTTTGTTATATTGGGTCCTAGGTCTATCTGATGCTCAGTACCACTTTGTGAATGTTTCTTATTTTTTCTTAATTTTCACAATAAATTAAATATTTAATAAAAAAAAATGTATTAAATCATTTATCATTTATCTAGCAGAAATAATATCATTAATCATTTATCTAGCAGAAATAATAATATAACATAACAATGTAAAACAATATCATATCATATCACATATCTTCAATCTACTACAAACAGACTAGCAGACTAGCATGTAGCAGGGCTCTACAATGCGACCATGAAAATTTGCGACTGAAAACTACTGCGTGCGACTATAAACAATTTTTTAGGAGCACCAGTGCGACTGACCAGATCTTCATCATATTTGTGATTGTGATCGCTGAGGGGAGCTTCAAAGGTTTCTACGTGTTCTTGCAGCGTTGAGTAATGTATCACAGACATATCTCATGAGTCCTTTCATAAGCAAAGTGTAGACAGGGTGTAAATAAGAGATTCATTGCGCAGCCCTGATGTAGGCATACCCTGCAGTGACCTGAGATTAATGCTGATTAATCAATATTTTAATTTCTCATTGGTCACTCCTTAATTGGACTGAAGCCAACCAGCTCCTTTTTACCACCACCCTATGTAACATGAGGAAACAGCCCTGTGTGTTTGGGTTTGAAAGGCTAGTAACCGACGGGATGGCGGCTAAGTGCATAATAATAGAACTGGCCTGCCCAGACCTGAACACATGAAGACACATGTGGGCACCTCCCCCTCACCATCCACTAGCTCTCTGCATGACATCATTCTCTCAAGTCTCATTCCCATCCAACTCTTCATGCTACAGCCCTGTCTTTAGATCATCCCGTGGACAGTAAACAGGGCTGTCAGTGCCAACTAAGCCACATGCAAAGATGATTCATTTAAATGGATTTTGATTGGCAGAACGAAGTTGATTTTGCACACATTAAACAGACAAATGAGATCTAACATGATAGCATCACATGAATGACCTCCAGCAAATACAATGACGTATATGTGCTGTTAATGGTGCAGTGGCTTGCGGTCAGTGTGTCAGAGTTTGTCAAACCAGTACAGATGTGAGAGATAAGAGGAAGAGTGGGGTATCAGGTTTGGTCACAGAAATAATTAAAGCTGCAAGCAGTGTTGAAAGGGCCCTCGCACCTGGAGCCACCTCCACCCGGTGGCCTTAGGAAAACAGTGAACGGTGGGCAATATGCATTTAAAGTGGCAAATATAGGAGGAATATGTCAAAGTCATTTGTATGTGCCAAACTTCCTGCTGCCAGCTGGTGGCACTATGACTATAACTGAATATTGGCATGTAGATGTCTTGAGGCCAGGACTTTGATCAAACATGTGAAGTCTGGTGCAGATTGAACATCTGAACAAAGCTATGTTTGAGTTAGTGTAAAGCATGACATATCCTGTTGCCAAAAGGTGGCGCTATGATTATAACTGAATACTATCCTTTAGATGTCTTCAGGGGCAGATCAGACATTGTACGCCACGGACACACCCTTCAATGAAAACCCAAGATTTTCGCAATTTAGCATCGCAAAGGCCTTATTATTACACTCACCAAATTTGAATATGATCCGATTAACACTGTAGGAGGAGTTTGTTAAGTACGAGGCGCGAAAATGGCAAAAAAAAAATGCACAAAAATCATAGAGGAAATTCAAAATGCCTGACTTCCTGTTGCGTTTAGGACTTTGCTCCAATAGATTTTTTTTGTAGTTATTGGGACATTACATGCATGTACCGAATTTCGTACACGTACGTGAAACATAGTGGGAGGGGCGCTTCATTGAAATGTTATAGGTGGTGCTATCGAGCCATTTTGCCACACCTAATTCTGAAACCCATAACAGATGTAAAGTTTCGCCAGTTCTGATGCGTGTGCAAAGTTTCGTGAGTTTGAGCATGTTCAGGCCCTCAAAAATGTGATTCACTTAGGAGGAGGAGGAGGTGGAGAAGGAGGTGGAGGTGGAGGAGGAGAAGAAGAAGGAGGAGAAGGAGAAGAAGCAGAAGGAGAAGCAGAAGAAGAAGAAGAAGAAATTCCAAGAGGGTCCTCGCACCATTGGTGCTCGGGCCCTAACAAGCTATGAGAGCACGTGCAAGTATGCATATGCTGCAGTTGAAATGCTCCAGTGTAAAGAGGGGTGTGTCGGGATGCCTTTCTGCCAACAACACGCTGTCAACTACATGTCAGGGCAAAGCCCAGGTTGGGTCACACCTGCCACTTGTTTGTTCATCTTCCAACTCACACTCTCGTACTTACTTCATTTCTAGTGACAGCATGAAACTACAAAACAGCTTGGATTCCTAACTCTAAAATGAGATTATACAGCGTCATTACAGAGTCAGGCTTTTTTTTTTGTTAGTTTTTTTTGTAGTGAGACCAGTAGTAATATTGGCAAGAGAAGGGCTGGCAACATTTTCACAAAACAAAAATGTATTTACTTATTTATTTATTAAAGTTTTTTTATGTATGTATATGTTTTGCTACATACATAAATATAAACACACACACACACACACACACACATATAGTCACAATGCAGAACTGCATGAAAAGGGAATATGACAACTTAAGTGCCACAAACTCTTGCACATTTTCACACACTCGTATCCTTATTGTTGAGCTCTGCTTAAGACATAACACTTTCAATAATTCTACATAAACTTTTGGTTTCAATGCTGAGACATATGTTACCCATTTGACTTTTAACGTTTTATTTGAGGAGTTTACTTTAAAAGAGAGTGTCAGATTTTTTTTATTGCAATGTTTCTATTACAATGTTGTGATAAAAAACATACGCTGTTAGAAGCTCTTAAGAAAAGCCAGAAACAACATGAGGAAAAAAACATTAACACCACAGGCTGGTTTTAAAATGGTTTACACAGAAGCATGTCTTTGACATGTAATATTTGCCTTTCAAAACGAGTCTTGCTCTGTGATCTCAGATGCATCATACTGGAATAAGAAGTGCAAACCAACTTTTTGCTTGATAGCCCTTTGTTGGCCTCAGCAATAATAGTTTTCCTAATTTCGTTCTAAAACTTACCATATGACTAGCTACTTAAAAACATTATTGAAAAAAAAAAAAAAGATGAAAAGCAAAGCTTGTCAAGACAGACTTTCCAATGTTAGCTTGACAAAATCTGAAGGGATGCAGGTCATGTCAGTTTCTAGAGTATTGTTAGGTGGTTTTAAGCTTTCTTAGTCAGAAAAGCCTGTAGTACTGTGCTGAGTTTGGTGATGAGCATAGCTTGAAATCTCTAAAAAGATTAAAACTATGAAAAACTAAAACTACTAAAAGAACTTTGTACAGCAACTAGCTAGCACTTCTCTAGGATTTTACCTAAGGACTGAAAGTTCACACTTGTAAGTGGTACGCTGATTCTTGTTAATTTCTCCTTCAAAAACTAAAAAGACATGAAAAGAGAACTGAGAGCAGTAGATTTGACTTCTCATTTCTTCCATTTTCCACATACTGTTTCAAATTAGCGTAAACATGATTTGGGCCCACTACTAGCCACTTGCAGGAAAACCATAAGGTTGATTGTCTAATCCTGTCTAGCAAACACAATGATTCACGTAAATATGTTTATAACAAGATATGGGCACACACAAACGTTAAAGAATCATTACATTAGCAATTTTGCCGCAGTAGAGCCTGAATTCATGTGGTGTTATGCTGTTCTGTACTGTAGTATGTTTGCAAAATGCTTTTATCAATGAAGCTGTTTACCACCTATATACCAAATAACAATTCACTTCCAGTGAATTCTGGTGTTCAACTCAAACTCATATTTTTACTGAATTTTCTTAAAGTGTAGAGTTGTCCAAACCAAAAAAGAAAGAAAGAAAATTCTGTCATCATTTACTCACTGTAACATTGTTCATCTTCAAAACACAAATGAAGATATTTTAATGAAACCTGACAGATTTCTGTCCTTCCACTCAATGTGCATTACACTTCAAGTCTAAAGTTCAAAACATTCCAAAAAAAATAAAAAAAAATAAAAGAAAAAAACAATAAGTCGATCTCAAGAGTCAAAGCGAGATGCACACAAATCACTTTCAGTGAATTATGCCTTAACACTAGAACCGCCAGAGGTCGCTGTATACCTAAAAGCGCCAGCGGGTAAATTTTACCCACGCACATGACAACTGTATTTATATGGCTAAAGAACATATTATTTCCCTGTATTATGCCACTGTCTTCACAAAGAAGTGTCTAGAGTCATGAAATGATTATGTCTAGTCATCAACTATATTTTTATCCTGTTGTTTTATGTTCAAGACTTTTTTAATGCAGGCTACACTAATCAATAATGGTAAGTAGCCTAAGCTAAAAAAAAAGAAAAAAGCCTGCACTGACAACGGAAATTAGAAGGTAGTAGCCTAAATATTTGGGTGGTGTAATATTATAATACAATGTCATTAATCAATATATTAAGATAACCCATGCTATTTAAATTACTAAAATAGCCTATAGACAATAATGAGCAATAATAATTCACCACACTGCATAGGATGATGCGATGACAAATTCAAGCGCACAGCTTCACCTAAATATTTATTAATTTGTTTAGTTATATCATTTATAATTCGAATAAGAGAACAACACCATTAAACGTTGGGTAATCAAACAAATGGTTTTATTCATTACATCATATAGATTTTTTTTTTCTTCAGGAAACGGCCAGACTAGAATAGCAACACAGTAGCCAACAATAAACGATATGGCAAGACAAAAATTAAATAATTAAACCAAAGTTTAACCAATTAGAGTAACATTAGGCTAAAACATGTAAATATGATATCTGGATCACTGTCAGATGAGCCGTCAGATGCTGAGCCGACCCAGGACGCATAACTTACCATCAGACTCCATCACTCATGGCATTTAGTGTTTCTAATACCTACCTTCCATAAATCGCCTTATTTTTAGTCATTTTGAATTTATTTATGAAACTGATAACCGCTAAATCAGTGAGTGAAAGGCGTTGCCTAGAAATGTACAATGTTAAAACATAAGCGGCAAGAAAATGACAGCGCGGAAATACATGCATTATATAGCGGGTAAATTTGACCCGCTGGTGCTTATAGGTATAAATCATTTTTTGATCTGGTTTTATCTAAATAATTTTTAACAACATTGGATTGTAAATTACATAATTTTAGTAAAAGTCAATGACTGGGAGACCTGAATGTTTTATTTTAAATCTTTTATGTACATTTGAAAAACAGCTGCGGGTAAAATTTACCCCGTGGCGGTTCTAGTGTTAAATGTCAGTATGTTCACTTCACTTTTTTTTTTTGCATTCCAAAGAAGAAAGTAATAGATTTTTTGAAAGACATGAGTATAGTGGGTTAAATATGAAAAAAAAGTGAGTAACTGGTGAGAAAACACAATATGCTACATAACTTTTTTAAAAGGCTCATATGAACCATGTCAGTCAAGCATTGGACAGCTATGTAAACAGTTGGCCACTATCCTAAAACACAAAGTATTCTAAACTAATAAACTGCAGTTACTGACCAAAAAGGCAGTAAACTGAATGTCTTCTAACATTTTTTAAATAACATTAAGGATTTTTTTTATTCCTGATGTTTAAGGTTGCATTACAGTTCTAAGATCTCTACAAAGCATTCTGAATATCAGACCAAACAACATTCCACATTACAACCATACAAATCATTATGAAGTCCCCTAGGCTGTAGAGGAACAATGCAGTTCTTGAAGGCGTTTCACTCTGGAGCATCAAGAGTTTTTGGCCACCCTAGCCTTGCTAACACGGCGCATGAAGCGAGGAAAACTAGAAGGAGGATAATCTACAAAGGCATTTTTTGTTGTTCCAATAGCTCTGGAAAATCAGCCTTTGTTATCTGTGAGAAAAACAAAAAATTAACTCTGGGATACAGCTGTGGCTATTTCAACGTCCGCACCAGGGCTCGCAAAATTTCAAAATCGCTGGTAGCCCTTCGGACAGACATTCTTCAGATTTTGGTAGCCCAAAATGAATTTAAGTAGCCCGAATAATAAAAACTAACTTGAAATTTTAAAACAAATCCCAAATCAAATAATACAAATAAAATAAATCTCTTCTTATAAACAAATTCATGCTTTGGCTGTGCTTTTTCCATTGAAAATACGAGGCAAACAAAGATGCTAAATACATGTTATTTAGATTGCAATTAGTTTGTATAATTTCGAAATTTGAAGCAAAAACAGAATGGTTTGATTTTAGCTTTGTGAATGAGATGCAAATGCCACTCTCTGACAGCAGGTGGCGCTTATGGAACAGCAGGTATTTATAGGCTGCTGCCCCTTTAAGACC
>NW_015670982.1:1289826-1296063 GCF_001515625.1 Sinocyclocheilus rhinocerous
GGATCCAATATAATGATGCACTTGAGATTTCTTTCTCCACTGTTTACGTTCACTTAAGACATAACCGACTGTGTTTATGAGAATACTTGTCGAGACAATTATTTTGAGATAATTTTGTGTGTTCATTCAGATGCAAGGATACGCGAAAGAGGAATCAAATCTGTGTACACGCATTGTCTGAAACGCAGCTCTGTGTGCGCTTTGAATGAGTGCGCGCAGCTCCGAATGCGCGTGAATGTTGTAAAACACTTGAATGTTTAAATCGGCAAGACTTTAGAAACATGTGCAAACGATCAACTACGATCCGTTTTACCCCTACAAGCTAGTGAACAACGGAAATCAAGGAAGGAATTTTATATCACTGTTCAAGATAGCCCGTTGGGCAGGGTGGTGAAACATTTTGGTAGCCCGACTGGAAAACACAATAGCCCCGGGACGTCGGGCTAGCGATTTTGTGAGCCCTGCGCACTAGTGTCACACCGATACACAATTAGTGATGGGCACTGATGGGCACTGATGTGCAAGCAGTGCGCTGCGACCTCCTATTGTCACACTGGTACATCGTCATCACATTCGTCATCTATGGCATGGAGGAGGATACCTTTGATTTACTATCCTTATCTTGCATCCTTGTGATGACTTCAAAAGTCAATGTTCTGAAAGGCACAGCTGGTTTTGCAGAATGAATAGTTGAGCAGACTCTTCTATTAAAGACCTACACAGTATCGATCAAGCAGAGAGAACAGTTCCCAAGGTCTTTCTTGCTGCATTCTAACTGATACAATCTCCTGCTCTACAAATCTTCATTTTGTTCTGGATGTTTTTGCTTTGAGGCTTGACTCTTTTTTTTTTTTAAACTGTACTGTCAAAAAATCCACAACCAATAGGAACTCATTCTATTTCTTACTCAATGATTGAATAGCAGCCTGTTCAGTCTTAAGGCCCGGGACAACTTTGTGGAACCCATGATATATCAATCTATTCTGATTCTTTCTGTCCAAGTAGTCTGCAACATATTTTGCTCTGTCTCATGCACCAAGCTTCCAATAAGATGTTAGAAATCCTATATCTGAAAATAACAAATCTTCCCATTTGGTTTTTCCAGGTATCCCTCCTGTTTGACTACCCACAAATCCACATACACATTCTAATACTTTCACAGTAATACCAAGCCAGTAATTAGAGCCCTCTCCAACTCATTTATTAAAAAAATTAAGCATGTCGTATTCTGATCCCTGACCACAACTTAGTACAATGCACCAACACAGTGAGTTGACTCTCTGACTAGAGGCCAACCTAAGGGTGCACTGCTTTAGCAGAAAGAAAACACCCTGAACCAAGACATCCCCAATTCAGAATGGCACCATAGCAAAGCTTTAAGACAAATAAGCAGCCAAAAGCAAGACTGCATGGTGCACAATTATCCTTTGCTACAAACACCAGCACCGTAACCCTACACAACCCATCCTGGGTCAAATCAGACCTTAAAGCAATCAACAGGCAGTGAGCTTACCTTTCAAATACAGTTTCCAATGGAAGTCAGGGCAGAGCCGAAAGGGATGTATCTGTTATGTGTAGCACGAGTGAGTCTTTATCAAGAATACCAGTCTTTTCACATAGAACTCTGGAGGGACCTCTCCCACCTCTGACTTCCTGTGCATGGTAATCAGGTCCTCCCAGAACGCCTTAAAAACCATGACCACTAAATCCGAGGGGTTGGGGTTGACTGAAGGCAGAAGCAGAGAAAGGGTGTGCACGCAAATAAACACAAACACACACATTCATGCTGACAGAACACTTCAGAAAGAAAAAGAAAGAGAACACATTTTTGAACTTTTTGGGAGTGTCCTCAAGTCCCAAAACTTTGAAGTCAATATATATATATATATATATATATATATATATATATATATATATATATATATATATATATATATATATATATATATATATATATATATATATATATATATATATATATATATATATATATATATATATATATATATATATATATATATATATATATATATATATATATATATATATATATATATATATATATATATATATATATATATATATATATATATATATATATATATATATATATATATATATATATATATATATATATATATATATATATATATATATATATATATAAATTAAAAAATAGTAATAATAAATAAAATAATATAATTCTGACGTCATTTACTCACCCTCATGTTAATTTAAAAAGTTCTGTGGAACTTTAACAATAATAATAATATTTTAAAGAATACCATGGCCACTCTTTTCCAAGCAATGAAAATGAATGGGGGTTGGGGTTGTCAAGCTCTAAAATGACAACAACAAAAAAGCACTATAAAACCATCATAAAAGTAGTCTTTGAAATCTTTATTAAATCTTACACATCTTCTGAAGTTGACAAAACTCACTGACAATTTTCTCCACCACTGTAGCTCTTACAGCAAATATGGCACCATTAGAAATTAGATGTGGAAATATGATATGTGATAAGACATGCAAAAACCACAGAAGTTTGGTATCAAATGCTGTCAACATGCTATTTTTATAATCAATACAATTTCTGTAGTTGAGTTGTGGATCAGTGAATATCAGCGAGTAAAGAACACACCAAAATTTATTGCATGTTTTTTTTAAAGACTTGTAATACAGTATATTATTAAAATGGAAAAATATTACTTTCATTATATGGAAAAGTGCCAGAATGTTCTTCAAACATTCGTTTTGTGTTACATGAAAAGGTTATACAGGCAGAATTTTATTTTGGGGTGAAGGCAGTTTTCTGTACACAAATATTTGGCACGTGTTATAAAAATTAAATGCCTAGACTTCACAAACCACAACAATTTAAAATATGTGCATCCAATGAATTTGTGGGGGTGGGGGATGCTTTATTCCAGTAATATATTTCAAAGCAAAGATTGTTGGCAGAGCATTCTGAGGCACTCAAGTTCTGCCTCCTGAGCAGCTCACCAGCCCATTACAATCTAATGCTTTCCAGGCCTGTGTAAATCTAATCGAATGCAAGAGTGGCCCACCAAATGAAGCTATCACACAGTGATTCTCTTAGCTGAACAAAAAGAGAAGACCATTTAAAGGAACAGCTTTAGCCTCTTAAGACCCGGCAAAACATTTTAGGAAAAAAATTGTATTTTTTGATGTCATTACATTATTTAGAGCATTAAAAAAATGTAAACAAACAATTTAAAAAAAAAAAGATATTTCATTCATAAGTTATGCTACGTCCTTGGTAGAGGACATCGGGACTCAATTTCTTTAAAAAAAAATAAAAAGACATGAATGAACATGCATAGGCAAAAACAATTTTTTTTAAAAGTTCAAAAACTATCGGGCCCGATACTGCGCTCTTGTACTTGTACTCGTAAAAATGCCCCGATACCAAAAGCCGATACCAAACAGCGTGTGAATAGAGCTGTGTCCAGAAAAAGAAACACTGAAAACAAAACAACAGAGAGTAGAATGGAGTTATTAGAGATTAAGGATGTCTATGAAGTACATGTAAGTAATTCATATAATGTTAAACATTCAATATTCACGCCTGTATGCAGGATGTGCCCGAGCTGATAAGCAGAGCGTCTGAGTGGATTGAGTGTGCGGCGGCACAGATGTGCGAGCTTGTTGAGTGAATATCTCACAGACATCACTGGAAAGTTTGTAGAAAAATTACAAATGCTGTGAAAATACAGGTATCGGTGAGTACCAAAAAATGAAAGTATCGGTCTCGTTCTGAAAAAAGTGGTATCGGTGCATCCCTACACAGCACTATATTCATTGCAGCTGGCTTGACCATATATTTTTAAAATCAAGTACTAGGACAGTAGGGTCTGGTTTCACAGACAGGGCTTAGAATAAGCCAGGTTTAAGTCATAGTTTAATTAGGAAATTTAAGTAGTTTTTATAAAAGTGCCTTAGAAAAATCATTACTGGTATGCATCTTCAGGCAAATCAATGGCACTTACATATTTTAAGATGTGTCAGTGCAAGTTTCATTCAGGTAAAACAGCTCAGACATGCATCTTAGTCTGGGACTAGGCTTAAGCATTGTCTGTGAAATCGGGGGTAGATGTTAGAGATAGCTCAGGCTCAGCCAAAATGACTGCACTTACCTGTACCTAATAAGAAAGGTATGCCTGTATATTGCTTCAGTCATGTGCAAAGTCACAAACTCTCACTTTCCATGTGTGTCTCTTTAGCCTGGTGATGCTTTATGTCAGTGGTTCTCAAACCTCTCCATGAAGTACCCCCAGCACTGCACATTTGGTATGTCTCCCTATATCTAACACACCTACTTCAGGTCTTGGAGTCTCTATTAATGAGCTGGTGAGTTGAATCAGGTGTGTTGGATAAGGGAGACATACAAAATTTGCAGGGCTGGGGGTACTCCAGGACAGGTTTGAGAACCACTGCTTTATGTGAATATTACCATATTTGTCATCACTTTCGCCATCTTAATCTTCAAATTTGACCTGAACTATACTTACACTTAGACTCGATCGACCAAAATTAACCTCAACAGTAAAAACATCCGGGACAGAGTGAAGACAGCCAGTGACAAGCAAGATCCACCCTTGGGCCCTTAAGCAACATTTTATGAATACTCTATTTGTTGCCTGTGTAAAAAAAAAAAATGCAATAAATTGCTTTATCATGAACGTGTAAAAGAATATTAAATTACATGCAGCTCGATGTTGCCGTTGAAACAGGCTTTGGCGAGGGCGGCGAGGTATCCGAGCATGTGGTTCCACTGGCCCCCGCTCACCCAGTCGGTGTAGAAGCCGCCGTAGAGCCGGTGCAGGCAGTTCTCGGCGTCCACTAGAAGCCGGAGCGGACTTTGTTTGGGTTAGCATAGTGCTAACTGGTTAAAAAACAAATGCATTTTGACAGAAAAATATGAAGATGCATTTTTCCACTCTGGCCTGCACTGTGTTTAGGAAACTGATAAAAAGTGCATCCACATAAAGTGGAAAGATTCAGAGATTAGCACTATCACTTGTGTAGTGCTAACGTAATTCGTTCACAACAACCCTGGAACTTTACTAAATCCAATCATATTTTTCTTGTAGATACTGTACATGCACATTAACATGCATTTTATTTACTCAAATCCAGGCAATATGCGCATGTTCACATTGTTAATGTTGCTGGGCAGCCGAGAGTCAGTTCACATGTGAGTAGTTGAAGGAATGTTTATGCGAATAATGAGTCAAAGTCCAAACTTGAACTTTAATGCCTTTTTCTCACCTACCGTTAGAAAAATTTGCATACGGTCAAGTGAAAGAAGGGTTTGGTTTCTATTAGCACCTAACACATTTTTTCTGTTTATATTTTTTTTCTACAGAACATCAACATCAGGTTTTGCACAAAGGGAAGTGAGCTATAACCTAACATGAAGTGTGGACTGCTTTATTCTGGAATCCACATTCAGTATGTGCGTTCTGGAAGACATGAAAATAAAGTCCAGTGGAACAGAGGTTGGAATAAAAAAGCTCTGCTCTCTCTGTTCTTGGATAAATTCCTCAGTCTCCCATGTCTTCATGCTCTATGACCTGGACTCTGAAAGCAGCAATCTTAAAGTACTGTGGGAGATCTGGGAGGAAATCTGAAATCCCCCTCTCTTTCATGACATTACATGAGAAAAAGAGAAAGTGAAAAAGATAGTTAGTATAAGTAGGGATAGGCCGGTTGTCCCGACCTTGATTCAAACAACCTTGGGAATGATTCAGGCAGCTGTGCGGTCCTGCCCTTACAGAACACCCATTCTCAATCATTTTATTTTTTTAAATGAAGCCAAGCCCTTAGTAATGTCATCCAGAGAGCTAGCATGCTAGTCCTCAACCCACAAACACTTTATTATGTGTAAACTACCGCAATTTGATTCGGATTCACTCAATTCTATTCTGATTTGATTTAGGTTC
Organism: Sinocyclocheilus rhinocerous; assembly: GCF_001515625.1. Taxonomy (NCBI): domain Eukaryota; kingdom Metazoa; phylum Chordata; class Actinopteri; order Cypriniformes; family Cyprinidae; genus Sinocyclocheilus; species Sinocyclocheilus rhinocerous. Next base: position 1,295,793 of record NW_015670982.1, read on the forward strand.
ATTTGGTTTAGAGGTCGACCGATAGTGGATTTTACCGATACCGATAGCTAGGTTGGACCACACTGGCCGATACCGATTAATCAACCGATAGTTTTTAAAATGGTAAACGAAAACTAAAACAGCGCTTTACTATTTTTAAAAAAGCAGTAGCAGTACTGAACCATACTTTGTAAATGAATAAACATATTAATATTAATTATTATATTGATCATTAAAGTTATTTCATAGTTTACTAACGTTAAAAAAAGAACCTTTAAAAATGTACAAATAT
>NW_015670982.1:1296374-1303570 GCF_001515625.1 Sinocyclocheilus rhinocerous
CGGAGCAAAGGGAAAGAGAAAGTGCGATCTGTATTACAGCTCTCTATATGAAGCATAAAGACTGTATTAGAGCCACAGAAAGAGCACAATACATAATTTACAGCCTAGGGTGAAGTCATTATGTACATTAACAATGATTTGGGACAAATATAATGTAATTTAATGGAAAACTATGTGAATGGCGCTCTGTTCCGCGGCAGGATTTTCTGTCGGCTGCATTTAAATGCACGTTTGAAGTTTCCCGCTCTGTGCAGCGCGCAGTGTCACATGTCAAAACAAACAACATGTGCTGTTAGTGATTTCCCGCCTCTAGAGGCCGCTCTCGTACTGTATAATGGCAGCGGACCCTTCTCAGCCACTCCAGCAACAGACGCAACCCGGAAAACTATCGGCATTGATTTTTGCCGATAACCGATAGTTCCGCCAATCAACTATCGGTGCCGATTAATCGGCAAAACCGATGAATCGGTCGACCTCTAATTTGGTTATATTTTAGTTATTATGTACATTTCACTTCTCTCACAAATACTCGCTCTACTTCTTTCAGTGGTTCTCTATCAGGGGGCCTCACAAAACATCTAACAGGGAGGCAGGTTGATTTCAAAGTATTTAAAGCAATAAATTAAATTAATACATTCAAATAATCTAACTATAAAATAATCTAAATTAAAATGCTAAGATGCACATAAAATGTAAACTGAAAACATTTATTTTTTTGTCCTCTCAATAACTATTGTTTTTATTGAAGAACATGTAGGTATTGAAACATCTGGAATCACAAAATAGGTTTAAACTTTTAATTAAAATTTGAAAACGTCCATGCTGATAGCCTCGTGGCCAACATACAGCGCCGTTGCGCTACGGGCATCACAAGTTCGAGTCCCAGCTCATGGACCTTCCCCCCCTCCTTTTTTTTTGGCAAAAAAGGCCAAAAATAAATCTGTTAAAAAAAGTCTGTTGATTTTCAACCAGATTTGTATTGTTACAATGTCGGTAATGAAGCATAACACATCAACTGTCTTTCTCACAACCACATCTCTATTCTGATGACTGACATGTGCACCTGTGCATGGACAGGACAATAATCCCTCCTCTCCAGTCATGAGCAACCCTCTACAATGTGAGTAAATCACTCGCATATGCGACTAAATAATGTCTAGCAAGACATTTCTTGGGTTTGCTTTTCTATGAACAGGACGATTTAAGACAATACAGTTGTCAATCCCAAAAACTGACTGTGAATGCAGCCTATGAGAAACACCACCAGCAATTAGCAGCAGAAGATAAAGTAATACAGAGAATATCCTATACAGCTGAACCAACTGAATAAATAACCTGCACTAGGTTAGAAAATAACACCAGTTGCAACAGTCAAAACAACAAACTTGATGTAGAAACCACAAACTTTTTTTTGGAAAAGGCTTTCATAACCGGTGGATATGGTTGCTAAAAATGACACACATTAAAAGCTACAGTGAAATATTACTCAATAATAAAACTATGCATTACCATTTCTCTTACCTTGAGACTGGAATGGTGTGTCTTCCTGGGGAAATTCTGATATTGTGAAACATCACCTACTGATCCAGTATGAGAAGTTTGCAAGATGAAAACATGGTGCTAGAGAGTCCCGCAACTCTGACTCCATACAAAACTGCACATGGTCCTACTTCCAGCTGTGTGCAACATCAGCATCACATTCAAGGTAAAATATTACAGTTTAATTAGGAGACCCACCATCCACTGTCCTTAAACACCATCCTGGCTGTGGCTGTCCTTGGATGTTGCGCTAAACTGCTGAGTTGGTGTCGGTCTCTTATTCCACACTGCTCCCTTTCCAAATGACCGCCAAGGTGGCAGATACGCAGGACAAGATCGGCAGAATGTTTTCAAGCCGAGGTCAATCCATATCAATCATTAGGGCAGCGAAATAGAGAGAGAGAGAGAGATCAATAGCCCTTTACAGTAATTCCAGGGCCCCGTTTCATTTCCTCTCTACAGCTGGTTCACTTTCTTTCTCTCTCCTTCTGCAGAAGAAATGTGAGCTAAGAGCCAGTACAGATGCAGCGGCTGGACCTCTAAATGCTGCACTGAGATGGGATTTAAACATTAACCAAGGAGCGTGAAATAGAGTGTGGAACAGGGCAAAAAAGTAAGCAGGAGAAGGAGAGAGGGGCTTAATCATTTACAGTTTACCATCAGGCTTGGCTGTGGGACAACAGATGAGCAACCGGTCTCAACTGGGCAAAAACACAAAGATACAAAGTGGAAGTTTCCACTTCGCTGGCAATTTTCATCTTCCTGGTCATCTGTTCCCAACACACACTTTGAGAAAAAGACATCCTGTTTTTCCTCCATTGTCACTCGTTCGCTACATGGTTGGTCACGACTAAGTTTAGAGTGGTTTATGTTGGTGGGGGAAGGGGGGCTTCCTTAAAGTCTCCAAATGCAGGAGGGTATCCTTCTTACACATTAGTTGCAACAACAATAATGATTAACATGCAGTCGCAAATGGAACACCGTGCTGTTTAAGTAACAGTCTATCTCTAAATATTGTGCAGTAACACTTTTAAGTCAGAACTAGCAACGAGCAAAACATCTGTGACCTGACTTATTATTATTATTATGTTTTTTTACTGACTTCTTTACTGATTCTTTATTTTTCTTGAAGAAAAACTATGAAACATGTTATGCTTGAATGTTTCATGAATGTTTAATTAACTGAGAAATTATTTTTTTAATTTAAAACAAATATATACTTATATGTAATGCTTTAAATAAGAGAGGGTGTTCACAAGACATATTTTAGCTGTGACTTCATTGTATTTGATACCAATTTTTAAAATGTGCTGGTATCAACTACTAACCTCTGGGTATCGTTACAAACTCTAGTATTGAAAAAACTGCAAATACCTTGTTTTATTAATCTGTTTCAGTTTTATTATCAGTTTCTAATAATAACAATAATAATAATTCATTATTAATACATTTTATTTTAATTTATTTTATTTATTCATTTGAATTATTATATAATTTATTATCATCACTAACAATAATTATTAGTAGTATTTCAGAAAACTTCACACAACAGTCAAAGTTGGGTTGTTCACATTCAGTAGGCCCACTAAGAATTAAGCAGATACCACTAAATCACACCAATGACTATTTAGCTAGTCACTTTTGCAACTAGGCTAATCAAAACAATGTAGTCACCAACCTGATTCACAAGAGGTGATGCAGGACTGGAAGGAACAACATGGTGGTTTTGATTTGCATCCTTCCCTGCAGAGCTGCAGTCCAGCGTTAATGTGATTTGGCCATGGCCATATTGGCTAATGGTAGAAGAGGTTCCCTCTCTCCATTAACCAGGCTTTAAAAAGGCTGCTCTCAGGAAGCCCACGAGTTACTTAGGAGACATTTTAAAAACAATTCCAACCTCTTCCGATCTCTTCCACTTCTGGTCACGAGACTGCAAAGCCAGTAAACACATCAGTGAGCGCACTAATGCACAACGCAAACCGCACACGCTCATAAATGGACTGCAGAACAAGAGTCCTCTTCGAGTAACACTGGAGGAAAATTTCAATTTAAATACTTTACCAAATGCTCTACCAAAACAGGACACTGCCTAGCAGACCGGGAACATGCGGCAAACAGAACTGGACAGAGTTGGGATGCATGAAGCAGCATCATTCCAACAGCTTGTCTTGTATTTACCTGTTGAGGCTGATTGTTTGTAGTCCCAAGTGTTTGGCAAACTGATCTTGCCTTTATGGTGTTGATGTTCTGAGTATATGGAAGTTCTGTCTTTTTTCTTTTGCTCCACAGCTAGTCTGCAACTCCCTACTCCAATAACCCCTGACCTCCAGGAAGTAGACACAATAGACTGAAAATAACGAGAGGCCACCTCCTCCTCCTTTCTCTCGCTCTTCTTTTTCCTACACTCCACTTTGCCTTAGATGACAACAACAGCCTTTTCAGTGAAGAAGAAAGCTTGCAGTCACCCAAATGATACCTGTCAAAACTCAGCGCTTTGCCCTGTATCTCCGCCAGGATTGCACAAGAGCTCACTGGGTCTTTTCCATACATGCCAAGACAGCGCCAGAACAATATATCCATTAGAAAGAACATTCTGCTTTGATGCAAAATATCTGCACATAAAGCTCACTATTCCTCGTTGAGAGTATTAACTGGGTGTAATTAATATTATTGTGTGTAATTAATATCGGAGTAATACTAATTAACAACATTTATGGTTATTTCATGAAATTATGCATAATTTACCTGTTATTACTATAGTAAGTACATATAATGTGTAACAAGAACACTAAGAACGACCTAAAATGAACTACTAACTAAAATGAATAAATTGTGATAAATATAACAAATAACATACTGTACACTACTGTTAAAAAGGTTGGGGTCAGTAAGGTTTTTTTTTGACAAATGAATTTTTTTTTTTTTCGGGCTGTATTAAATTGATCAAAAGTGACATTAAAGCAATTTATAATGTGGCATTAGATTTCACATAAATGCTGTTCCTTTGAACTTTCTATTCAAAATACCCTGAAAAAAAAATCACACACAAAAATATTAAGCAGCAAAATTGTTTTTGTCATTGATGATCGTAAGAAATGTTCTTGAGTAGCAAATCAACATTTTAGGATGATTTCTGAAGGATCATGTGACACTGAAGACTGAAGAAATGCCTGGAATTCACATGAGTATATATAATATGTATGTAAAATATACACAATATTAGTGTTTTTATGATCTTATTTTACTGGATTTTTTTATCTGCATTATTACTGTATTTCTGCTCAATTTATGGCAGGCTTGATGAGACCTAAAGATTTTTTTTTTTTATCTTACAGACAGCATATTTTTGCACAGTAGTGTACACTGTTAGTGAGTATTTATTTTATTTTATTTATTTTTTGGCCACAAAATACAAAATTCTGAATAGTTGTTAATGGATAAAAGATGCATTTTGCATAACAAGTACTATTAGAATGTACTAGCAAGATCCAGCCCTACTAAGAAAATAAGATAAGTATTGACAGTTTTGTAAGATCTCAGTAGAATTCATACAGCTTTGTGAGTGAGCATGTGTGCGTGTGCACGCTAGCAGTCTTTCTCACTTCTCTCCAGTAGCCTCTTGTGATAATATATGTCATCCCAGTCACCCGGCATAATCCAATCACAGGCCAAGGCTAACCACATTTAGTGCAGAGCCTAGAATTTATTTGGGCCAAATCTAATTGTCCCTATATACCTAAAGAAGTGAGAGGTACAGGAAATGGAGCCGTGGTGTAGTGGAGATAAGGAAAAAGAGGCCGCATCCCGGAGCATCCTTCACACGCTTCTCTTGCACTGATTAGATAAGTCCCAAACAATACCACGTCTGATGTTTGTCATTCAGTTATTTATGCCTGCCATATAACTCTGCAGCAAAGGAAAACTTCTTTAAGTGGCAAATACAATGCACGACATGCTGCGAGTGACTTGAGGAAAGAGATGTGAATGTGGGCCACTGGACAGATGACTTGTGATCAGTTTCTACTACAATCTCATCCACATTTTCACAGCAGAACTGGATCTGAATGCGAGCTTATAGAGGCCGGTGCACTATGAGACAACTGTAAAAGTAAGAATAATTTCACCAGTGCATTATGATTTTAAATACATTGCATTAATTAAAAACATTACATTGACGTTTAATACATTAGAAGTTAAATTAGAGCACATTGCAGGTAATAAAAACTAAATAAACGCTAAAGAATTTTATACAATTATATTATCTATACATTATCTATACTCACAGTATTTTATACTGTAAGCTAAATAAGATAATTAGAATATTTGTTGATTATGAAGGCACTACAAAATTGTGACTGTTACAATCATGTTACAATGTTACAAACGTTTTAGGTATTTTTGGTTTCACTTTATTTTACAGTGCCCTTCTTATAGTGTAATTGTACATTTAAGTACCTAATAATATTATTAACTTACTATAGGGTTAATTGCATGTACTTATGCATAATTTACTGTTATTACTATAGTAAGTACATGTAACATGTTTAACAAGGACCCTGTAAAATCAAGTGTTAGGCTACCGTATATTTCAGCCAGTAAAACAGTGTTAAAGGGGTCCTATTATGCTTTTTCACTTTTTCAACTTTAGTTAGTCTGTAATGTTGCTGTTTGAGCATAAAAAAGATCTACAAAGTTACAAAGTTCAAAGTCCACTTCAAAAGGAGATATTTTATTTAACAGAAATCACTTTTCAAAAACTACAACGAACGACTCGTTTGGACTACAACGCACATTTTCCGGGATTTGTGATATCACAAAGATCGACGAATGGGACAAGACCTGGGTGAGCTGCACTAGAGAAGGCAACGAGTGTTATCACTATGTCGGAGACACGCTAGCTTTACCAAGGCAGACGAACTTAGAGTGGTTACAATCATCCGGGTTTAAATCGCGCTCAAATTGATTTGAATTTGACGCAATATTTACTGAAGCTTGCAGGCGGCTATGGTAAGGGGCGTGACATTTCCATTAAAAACATTGTGCTGATCTTCCCACATTTATCACCAGTATAAAAATATTTGTGTTGTTAATAGAGACAATGGAAACTGCAGCCTGTGCTGAACAAACACTTATTTTGGCTTTCCCTTCTTGCTGATTCTACAGATAGAGACAGTGCAGGTCATCACAGCCTGGTGTGTCACAGCTCTCCCATGTGCCACTCAAATGAGTTTGCCACAAATAAAAGTAGTTAGCTGAATATAAAGAAGCTGTCTGTGGTTCATGATAAGGAAAATGAACCACAGACAGGCAAACTTGATAAGGAAAGAAACTTCTGAAGGACAACTGTGACTGCTGTACTACATTTTGCTTGTCAAAGTAGAAACCAGGTCACTGATCAATAGCCATTAACCTAATGTAAAGTTCACTCAGGCATCTGTTAGATACACAGACACTTCAGTTTAGCTAGTTAAAATAGTCCACTAACAAAGTACAGTCATACTAAAAATTTTGGGGCATACACCATGGTAATATGATTTTATAATTTAAAGTATATTGGAGTAGATTTCAGAGCAATTTTAGCAGTGACCCTACGGGTGAGAGATATTTAAATATATATATATATATATATATATATATATATATAAAACATTATTATA
>NW_015670982.1:1304577-1304881 GCF_001515625.1 Sinocyclocheilus rhinocerous
AAAGAAAATAAATTTATAATTTTATATATATATTTTATATATAAAATAAAATATATATATATTAGAGCCCGACCGATATGTTTTTTTTGGGGGCCGATACCGATACTAGGGAGTAAAGAAAGGCCGATATTGATATATCGACCGATATTCTTTGTGTATATTATAGTACAATACCAGTCAAAAGTTTGGACACTTTCCCATTTGTGTGTCCAAACATTTGACTGGTACTATATATAGAATACAGTATATACATAAACAGAATATATATACATAAACAAATTTTTTGCAATGATCACTCAAATGC
>NW_015670982.1:1305158-1317278 GCF_001515625.1 Sinocyclocheilus rhinocerous
AATTAAAAAGCCAAAATGTGCTTTTTACTGTTTTGTCTTGCTTTTCAAAAAAAATAAAAAATCAATTACAAAACAACAATTTAAAAATATTTAACACTGAACATTTTTAACATTCTAGCAGACACTATACCAACAAAGCACAATTTAACTTAATATTAATAAGTTAGTAAAATAATAATTTTTGGCCATCAGACCCCCTTTTGAATCAGGCATGTTTTTTTTTTTTGTTTGTTTTTTACTGTACAATTAAAAGCACCCTTGCTGAGAAGAGACTTCTTAAAACTTAAAATATTACAGATCCTAATTTGAACACTATGTGTGAATGTTATAATAAATGTATTAAAATAGAGCTGTTGTAATGATTATGGAGGACTGTATCAGCGCAGATTTTCCTCACGCTTTGGACTCTGAACCCTGGTTAACAAGCAGATCTGCTGCGAGTTCGTGCAGCGCTGTCAGAATACATGGTAACTCCCAAACCCCGGGGGCTATCGACGCGGGGGTGGTCTCATTCGAAAGCGGGCCTCTAGAAGTAAATTTCGCGTTCGAGAGGGTTCCTCGAGCAGAAGGGATCTCCCAGAATTATTGCGGATTCGCCGCGCCGTTACGGAGATGGCCGTTCAAAGTTTCAATGGTTTTCCATAGACTAAGCTTTAAAGTGTTTCATCCAGGTCTGCAGTAGCAAACAATAGAGTGCGCTCTGCTGGACAAACTAAGTAATTACACAATTCCAAGCATTTTATCTGCGTTATATGTTCTGTAAAAAAACTATTTCATATCGGCGGCATATTCGCCGATACCGATATATCGGCCGATAATATCTGCAAAACGATATATCGGTCGGGCTCTTATATATATATATATATATCTAAAAGACATTTCAAAGGTTATGGATTACGTCTAAGCACTAGCTGCAGCACACCAAGTGGTAAGGCATGGGCTAGTCATCTGACCGAGATGGGAGAGAAACAAAGGGCCATGACATCAACAAACTCAGACATACGCAAACAGGGTAGGCGCACTCTTTTCTTCAGTTCCCTCCATCCCTGCTCTTTGATCCAAGGGGGCGATAGTTACGCTAGCATAAAAAGGTCAGCGGGGTGGCACTTTGCCTGCATGAGGCAACTGCCCTCCTCCCCGATCCCCTTTCCTTTCTATCTATCGCTCTCAAAGTCACATGTCTCTGTCAAAGCTGCGTCATTCACATTCAACACATTCTTCTGGCCTTGGCACTGGCAGCCTCTCTTCACATGACTGGAGCACTGCTTAGGTCTGTTCGACTGCCTGTCCAAACAATCCCCTCTTTTTTAGTACCCAACACTCTGTGCACAGTGCAGCACGGCCCAAAATGGACAGCGACCTCCGCGGCGACTCAGGTGTCGGGAAGAAAACCCACACAAGACTTTTAGTTTTTCAGCTTGCGTGGCTGCATCTAGTACACTAAAGCCAAACATAACAGCTAGAAAAAGCTAAATATGCTTTCACACCTTTTGAACAAAATCATGGAAATTCATTTCCAAAACTTTCCTTTACTGTTATGCATAAAAACACAGCAACTGCAATCACAAAGTGCAACTTCTCACAGACATAAGTTATTTTGTAGAGCTGTGCATAACTAAAATTATTTACATTGAACATTTCCATTTTCCATGTATTGATTTCCTTGTTTTTTCTAGGCCTAGTTTAATTTTCCCTGATATTTCCATGACCGCGAGAACCTTAAAAATACACCAAAGAATGTTTTTCTAGCTGTTTTAATATTAAAGTTGTGACGGAACAGAACTAGCAACAGATCTGTTCTTCTGTATTTTGATGTATATCCAAATGAAATGAAAAACTTGGTTCTACCCATCAGTTGTTGATTGGATGGAAAGAGATGTGAATGCAAGTTTGCAGTAGATTGTAAGGAAGGGTGAAGTTTAAGCAGACTATTTTTTGGAAACATCCAGCATATGTCATTACAGAGAAGGTATGACATTTTAATGAAAAATTACAAGGTAAAAATAAATAAGTAAATAAATAAATACACAAACAAACATCCATGGATGAATCAGTCATAAAAAGATCAATAACATGCATTTAGCCTATATAATAGATAAGCTGAAATTAAATTTCAAATGTACAAACTTGATTTCTAAAGTACACAAAACTCATTGCATAATTTATGTACAGCAACATTTCCAAGCATGTTTTCCGAACACTCTCTAATGGTTTCCATTGGTTGGTCAAACACAATCCCAAAACACCAATGTTTTGATAATCTCAAAGAACATCAGTGTCTACATATTTTAAGCAAATCATCCTACAAAAACACTCACTTACAGTATTACCATTAAGCTGCGATAGGAGAAAGTAATTTAACATTCAAATTAAAAAAAAGGTTTCACACATGCAGCAGATTCCAATTTAAATTTAGTGGAAAAATATGTAAATGGTGGTCATCAAACAGAGAATATAATAACCCAGTGAATGGTTCAGGTTCCAAAGTCAAGCATACAAACACTCTGCAGTTAAAACACCTGCAGACTGCAAGCACCTGCTTGTATAGAGACCACAACAGAAACTCTAGAGCCACTCGTCTGCAGTGTAAGTCAGGTGTCTTTCTCCAAGACCCGTAAGATCAACAAAACGTGCAATGAGGAAATGAAAGGAACCCGTACTGACCTTGAGAGTTGAGCAGATTTACTGGAGTGAAACTTAATCCAAAGTTCTTGGGAAAAAAGTATAATGAAGGTTACTGAACTAATAATCAGAGCAAGTCAGGAATCAAATGTAGACTGGAAACAAGACATCCCGAATCAGCACTTCTGGAGTGGAAGGAGGCGTCCACACCACTGCATTAACATCAAAAACAAGCCTGTGCACTGCATGGTCTATATTAGAGGTCTTTTTGCTTCTCACAGCTATACACATGAACAGTATCTCTGTTGGCACCATGCCAGGCTGGAGATATCAAACCACACTGAACAGCCCTTCTAATGCAATCAGGATAGAGAGCACTCTCGCAAACTGTCGCTGAGAGCGCTCTTCCTTTCACACACTCGCTCGTGATGAGGGGGAAGGGTAGTCCGATGTGAGCCAGGCCCCAGCAGACTCACGGTAACCTGAAAAATTACATGGGGTGGCGGCGGCATTTCACAGCTTGTCTCCAGCCTGACCCCTCCTACACACTAGTGGCCCACTGTGATCCTGAGTAGGGACAGGGAGAAACTGGGAATCATATAGTCTAATCCACAGCCTAACCAAAACCCAGAAGCCCATCGTCCGCCTCTTAAAGGGGTGGTTCACTGTTTTTTTTTCTAGGCTTGATTGTGTTTATGGGGTGCAGTCTAACATGTATTAATGCTTTGTTTTTTTTTAAAAAGCATTATTTTTCACGTAATTTACCTTTATTCCACACCGCTCAGTCCCTTCTCTGAGAAACGTGCTGATCATTTCCTTCTTTTATGAAGAAAATAAGTGTATGATTGTAACAGTTCATTGTTTGAGCTGAGCTGAATGAGAGAGAGAGAGAGAGATGCAGAGCGTGTGTAGAGCAAGGGGACGCGAGGCACAGGATTGAGAACCGCTGCTTTACAACATTGATTTTGAAACTTGTGAATCCATTAGAATCGTTAGAAGACAGAATCGCGATTCATATATGAATAGATTTTTATGTGCACCTCTAGTTTTCTCTTCCTCTTCTCTAAAGCAGCGCAGCATGGCCTCGCCCCCTTTGTTGCCTTTTCCCGAGGGCGGGGTTTATCTGGGTTTGTTACGTCACGAACCCGGGAAGTAACTTGTTGTAGTTTTTTATACATATATATTTATATTTTTTGTTTTTGTAGGCATTAAACCGCCAGAATTTTAAAAGACGATATAACTGTTTGCATTGAACTTTCAGCTTCGTAACTTTGCAGATATTGTTTATGCTCAAACAGCAGCACTACACACTAACGTTAAAAAGTGAAAATCGCAATGAACCACCCCTTTAATGGTTCAAACCTAATAAGTGGTCCAGCCCATACTAAATAGGTTGCAGTTTACAATAAGTTTCAATTTGATAAAGAGTTAGTTTACTCAAAAATGAAAATTCTGTTATCATTTACTTATCACCCAACGAGTGTCCGTTACAGTTGGGTTTCCATTTCCCATATTTGATGCGCTCTTGCATGTGTGTGGGTCAGTGTTTATTCGTGAATAAAAGCCTAAATTATATCTGTTTATCATATAAAGCAATCGAGTCTCTTCAGATGACTTGGATTACATTAGTCATATATACCTTTTTACAATGTCTTTGTGAACTTTTTGAAGTGTCAAAGTTTTGGACTTTCAATGGAGGGACAGACACCTTAGGCTTCATTAAAAAAAAAAACTTTAATATATCTCTCAAATATAAATAAGTCTTATGGGTTTGTAAATACATGAGGGAGAGTAAAGTATAAAAATTTTCAATTTTCAATTTTTATTTATTTTTATTATTATTAATCTAGGTTAATCTTAATTTATAAATATACTGTTGTTCATTGTTAATTCATGCCCGTTCATAATTTAACTGATGTTAAAAGCGTATTAAAGGTGATGTATTTTTTTGACTGTACAAAGCATAAAAACAATTTACATTTGCAGATATTTAGGAAACATGCTAAGTTCACATACTTGTTTCTCCAAAAAAACAATGCTAAAGCCAGTTATTCAACTTTGTCGGAATGCCTGTTTTTGTTTTGGTCTGTGTGATTCCGCTCACTGCCAGTTTAATCAATAGTATTTCAACATCCCTGGTTGCCAGAGAGCGGAAAACAGCGTATCGCAGCCATGGAAGTCAGCAAACAAACTGGGTCAGAGATCGCAGATTCTCAGCAACTTACAATGTATAATTGTCAATCGCGTTCATTCCTGTTGCATGTCCTCAATCTGACAACCTGCGTGAGTGTCGCTTTTGAGGAGAAGGGGGCAGGAGAAACAATATTTTGAATTTGGACAGCAGTACCCATTTCAACCGCTAGCGGTTAATATTACATACTGTCTGCACCTTTACGATGTTTAGAAATTTTGCATATTGTTCACTGTTAGTTCAAGGTACTTAATGCATAAACTTACTTTAAAGTGTTATCAAAACGTACCAATACCATTTTAATACATAATACATACCTTTAAGGAAAATTTCATATATTGTGTACCTTTAACTACACATTGTCATATGAACAAGCAGTCAGTAATGATACTGATTCTTACTGATTTAACAACTTTAATTACATAAAGTATGCAAGGTTCGAAAAATCTGGCAGTACACATACAGTGCACAAATACTACGCTGAATATAACATTTACATCAAGCATAAAAGATAAAACCAAAGTATACTTCGTGAATGTTTGTTTTAGAGTACAGCAGGTAAAGACAATGTAACAGAAACATGCTTTTCTCATCAACATTTTACATGTTCCACTTAGACTTTTAACTCAAATTGAGTAAAATATAATTCATTTTGCCATGGCATTATTGATGCAGTGGTGGAGGAGCGCCACCAGTGAATAGTAAAGCAGGAATCACTGCCATAAACCTTTAGCGTGTCACACAGTCTCCGGTTTCTGTTTGTGCTTTCTAATGCCTAGATTTTATTAGTGCATTAATGAAGATTGTTTTTCCGTGCTTGCACAGAGATTGTGGTTTGTGAGGCTACCTAGCACAACATCTCATATAGTACACAAGAAGAGTCTCTATTGTGACAATGCAGAGAAGTAGAATTTTTGGTTATGGCCAAAAAGGTTCATTTTATTTTGGTGCAGCACAATAAACTAATCCAGGTTGCATATCTGAAAGCCTCTGCAAATGCTCTGATGTAATGTTCACAGGGCACACGTGTTTTCTATTACAGTAAATTTGGATTATTATGTCAGTCATTCTGGAGTGTCACTACAATAGCCAAAACTGATTCTTCAATCCCACACGGCTCTGTTTTCCAGCGCAGGTCCTGCAGCCTACTCATTTCGCTCTCTCTCCAACACCTCCTCTTAATGTGCTCAGGCCCATAACTAGGCTTTATTCCAAATAAAGAAAAGGGAAAGAGAGAGAAAGAGCTCTCTACAGCCATCTGGGAACCATCAGCAGTGGCAGCACAGCAGCACAGGAAATGGTCTCCATGCTGCTGTCAGGCACCTCAGCCTGCAACAGAACGACACGTCAGGAGCAGAAGAGCAGCTGAGGAGAGAACAAGAGAAAGACAGAGAGAGAGCGCAAGGGGGCAGATGAGGAGCTTCAACAATTTCTTCTCTTCCCTGTCGGTCTTCGACGCGCGTTCACGACAGTACCACGCATGCGTGTGGTGCTGCTGACGCAGGAACTGGCGTTCTGACGTAGAACCCAGACGCACTGCGGCTTGTTTGCAAGCAGAGGAATGCACACGCATGCGTCGTGGTACTCTCGTGAATGCACGCCAACTGACATGGAAGAGAAGAAATTGTTGAATAAAGTCATTATTTTTGTTTTTTTGTTTTTCTCGTAGCTTCATAAAATTACGGTTGAACCCCTGATGGTAGTCACATGGACTATTTTAACGATGTCCTTACTATGTTTCTGGGCCTTGAACGTGGTAGATCCCTTGCTGTCTATGCAGGGTCAGAAAGCTCTCGGATTTCATCAAAAATATCTTAATATGTGTTCCGAAGATGAACAAAGGTCTTACGGGTTTGGAAAGACATGAGAATGAGTAATTAATGACAGAATTTTCATTTTTGGGTGAAATGTCCCTTTAAGGGAGACCGAATCCAATCGATATGGCTTGTAATCAGGGCCAAGACTGCAATCAATTTAATCAAGTAACTATGCAAGATTTTGTGAAAGAACAGAAAGAATTAAAAAAAAATTTAAAATAGAAAAACACAAACTATGTTATGCGGAAAACAGAGAACAAAGAAAACAGAGAAAATGAAAGTGTGAGACTTCAATTTCCTTCTAATCTAATCTCTATATGGGAAAGAACAAGATTGAACAAATATCCCCTGCAAATAAAAGCTTCCATCTGTTTACAAACTGCCTTTTCCTGTAAGCCTCTCATTGCTGTACATATTTTCGCAGTTCAGCACTTTGGCCAAAGACTAATTCAGGATCAGTTGACCAAACAACACTAGTCTAGATATGTAGACGATGACACATAGAATAATAAAAGCGAATCAAACATGTTGTGAATCAGATGTCGAAGGCATCGATAGCAAAGGGCCACTGAGCACTTCAGCAGGTTATAATTAGCTAAGCTCGTCATGCTCAATGACTGAGTACTTCATACAAACATTACAGATAACACCAGGAGCACATGACTAAAGCGGGCCTCTAGATACAGACAGAAAAACTGTGAAATAAAACCACTTCTTGAGAAACTGACCAAGACAGAAAGGTGCTAGCAGGAAAAATAATTGAATTAATTTTATGATCCTGAGCTACTAAACTGGAACTATTAAACACATTAGTCATGGCTAGGGTTGCAAAAAGGTGGAAAATTTCCAGCAAATTTCGGAAATATTCCAATTTTGGATTTGATGGAATATTCCAGGGATTTTTGGAAAGTTTCCAGAAATTTACCGGAAATTTTCCACCCCTTTGCAACCCTAGTCATGGCACAACAAAAAAAGATTTTTTCAGCTGTTCCAGTCAGGCCAGTAGGTCAGAATTTTTTTTTTTACTGCACTGCTAATATTAACACTTAGTCTTATCCTATATAATATAATCACATTTTATTTTTAGCAATGCATTTTTATGTGCCAAAAAACAATATTTAGATTTCCAAAAAATTAAAAACTACTTACCAAGCAACCAAAAATACAGTAAAAACAGTAATATTGTGAAATATTATTATAATTTGAATTAAGCCTTCAATTTTAATATATATGTTAAAATGTAATAAATTCCTGTGATGCAAAGCTGAATTTTCAGCAGCCATTACTCCAGTCTTCAGTGTCACATGATCCTTCAGAAATCATTTTAATATGCTGATTTACTGCTCAAGAAACATTTCCTATTATTATCAATGTTGAAAACAGTTTTTGTTGGTTGATATTTTTGTGAATATGGCGATGCCCTAGCATTCAAAAGTGGGGGGCAAGTAATATTTAAAAAATAATACTTTTATTCAGCAAGGATGCATTAAATTGATAAAACATTTAAAATGTTACAAAAGATTGCCATCACAAATAAATACTGTTCTTTTGAACTTGCTATTCATCAAAGAATCCTAAAAAAGTATCATGATTTCCACAAAAAAAAAAAATAATAGTGATATAAAAGTAAAAAAATTAAAATGCGATATTAAATATTAACAAATAAAGATGTTTGTCAAAATCATGCAACCTTAAAGGGGTCATATAATGCTATTTTAAAGATCATTATTTTGTGTATTTGGTGTAACAGAATATGTTGACATGCTTTAATGTTCAAAAAACATTATTTTTACAGATCTTCTTTATGCACCAAGAGCTTGTAACACTCCAAAGAGAAAGGAAAACTTGAAATCGCATCATATGACCCCTTTAATATGGAAGTGGTTTAATACAACAACAGGAAAAATCAAATGCAACTGTTTCCAAAATTGTTTCCCACCAATAAGGAATGTAAATAGCCTGTATATAAAATGTTGTGCTCTGGATCAAACTGATGGAGCCCTGGTGAATAATAAAAAAACTCTTGAGCTTCCCAGCAAAAATAGAAAGGTCACAGAGTAAAGGGAGAGACTATGTATGGTTGTGTGTGTGTGTGTGTGTGTGTGTGTGTGTGTGTGTTTTAAAGGGGCAGGTCCCCTTTCCTGCTCCCAGACACAGGCTGCATTTGGAGGTCCTCTAGAGAGCAGACTGTGTGAATAAGTTACGACAGCTGAGGCCTGTTCCCTCACCACTGGAATCCTAAAACACACACCATCCTGCCAATAAAATCAAATCAACCGAGCAACAAATGCTTATCCAATGCTAATGTAATGCTCTCGTGAGAATCTGCATACACCTAAGGCACTAGAGCTCGCCTGAGCAAACCGCACAGATCGCCTTAAATGCAGCTACATGATCGTACGGATCCCAAAATGTCAGCATCATACCAGCTGTTTCCCATGAGGTCTCAAAACATTTTCTATTACATCTGAATAGGGTTAAACTAGAGTCTTTATACTGAACCACTATATATCAAGCATAATAACAAAACACAAATGTACATACATTTGTCTTGTATACGGATTTTTCACAAAAGTACGACTTTTGTTACTTTTAGTCACGCAGGAATGTTTTTGTGTGTTAGTTAGAGGTTAACAACTTTTATTAATCTTTTTTTTTATCATTACAACATATTATTAGTTACTCCACAGCTGTACCAAAAAGTACAGACAAACCGGTTTGTTATCTGCCTATTTTTATGAAAAGTTTCAATTATATCCTCTCTAAAAACCATTCAGACAATAATAACAGCCATAGATGTGTTAACTTTTTAAATGCCAAGACCTTGAAATGACTGAAAATGCACTCCACTAAACCAATGTTTACGTAAGCCTTTGTTTTTCTTTTCGAAACTGTTTATCACCTGGAGTGTAGAAGAAGCACAATTGATGCCGATTAGAATTGTGACAGCTAATGATGGGATTGGCCAGTGTTTTTCATAATGCTGAGCCATTATATAATCTTTATTCTGATAACTCTTTCCGACAAAAATAATTATATTTATGTAATATAACAGAATAAACAGAATAATTATAATTATTCTGACAATAATAATAATAATTTACTTGTATACTAGGGATTTCAGTTACAAAACGCCTCAGCTGAAAGAGGAAGCCACAAATGGCCTTTTCAGCCTAAAATGTCAACAATGTCAACTGTTACTTTAACAGCTGATAACAGAATCTTTGGCAGAAAAAAGCAGTGCGCATGTGGGAAAAGATCCAATTAAAATTGTATGTAATGTAGCAAAATGTAAATGACGATGACTTATTTTTTTTACTTAAAAGTGTATAAAATAATTTTAAAAAGAGAGAATAAAAGTACCTGACAAATACTGCACTATAATAAAGGTGCCCAACTTGAATTTTTGACTTTGAAAGGCCAAAAATCAAACCTGATTGAGGACCACTGGCAGGTCAATGTAGCATTAGATCCAAATATATAATATAAAAATATGTATTAGGCTATATGTATATGCATATATAAAACAAACATATATTGATGATAAAGAGAGAAATACAATGTGTTTTTCCCCTTACAATGTAAAAAATATATATATTTTAAAAAGTTTTCAATGTCACATTTAATTCAATGCCAGGGCTCCAGACAAATCAATTAAAAAATCACTTAAGGAGCCATTGGCTCATATAAGAAACACGTTTAAATTTTTTAACGTGTTTTATTTCTCTCTCTCTCTCTTTTAACTCTCTCTCTTTAACATTTCAGTCATACTGTCATGTGTTTATGTCTCCCCTCCTTTTACAGCATCATCATTTTAATCCATCTTGTAGATGTCCTGGGAACTAAAGTTCACTTAAAGTGGGAACAATGTCTTTTCCAATGTCAGAACTTTATTACACAGAATCTGTGCCAGTATCATGGACCATAACTACACTGTTAGACTTTGCTGTAATTTTACAGTTACTTACCGCAAAAAAAGCCCAGTAAACTACCATGTATGTGTTTTACGGTTATCTACTGTAATATGCACTGCATTATGGGTATTTTTATGCCATTTACAGTAATTTACTGTATATGGGAATCTGCGGTACTTTACTGTTTGCTCAAAAGCAGTAGTGCTACTGTAAATTGTTCTGCTGATGAAAAACATGAATCTGCATTCTCAATTTAATGTCTGGGTAAGCACAAGTGTGGTGAAATAAATGTATTTTTAAAATGATTAAAAAATAAAATATATAAAACTTTGCTTACACCCCACAAAATTTAAATGTATTCGCACGCAAAGCCTGCGCAACAACCTGGCAGAGGTTATATAAACTGAGGCTTGTGTCCAGAGGCGGACAGTAACTAAGTACATTTACTTGAGTATTGTACTTATTGACATAACATTTTTCATAACATAACATTGACATAAAAAAGGAAATTTACTTTTGGTACTTTTGGTACTTAAGTACTTTTAAAAGCAAGTACTTCTGTACTTTTACTTAAGTAAAAATCTGTCTTTACAACTTTTACTTGTAATGGAGTAATGTTTGACCAGCAGTATCTGTACTTTCACTCAAGTAATGGAGTTGAGTACTTTGTCCGCCTCTGCTTGTGTATGGTGCGCGCGCATAACGGACTTCCCCTCTTGAGTGAATCGCCAGACGTCAGCTGCGAGTTTTCCTGTGGTAAGTAGCCTACTTTTCACTTACTTTTAAAAACATAAACCATTACCAATATCAATGAAATTTAAAAATATAAGAAAGTAAATATAAAATCTAATTATAGGCTATTACTAGGACAGTCTGAGGGAAATGTTTGTTTTACGTGCGCGTTCTCTCTCGTGCTCTCTCTCTCTCTCGTAAATAAAACATTTAAGCCAGTGCATATACTAGAGAAAAAATATATATATTCAAGTAAAATTATAATCAATTAATTCAAGAAAGAAAATGAATTCTTTATTATGGCTTCTAATTTGTTAATAGAAGCAAGGTCTCATCAAAGTCAGTATTCTCTTAAGTTTCATATTAATTATTTTTTACATGTTATTGTATATATTCTCTTCTCTCTTTTTTCAGTGTTGATTGTAATCTGATTGTGTAAGTGATCAATCTAGCAGTCATTCTAGATCTATGATTTATCATGTTCATAACATATAGTGATTAGTCAATATCACTGACGATTTGTTGTTATGAATTCAGTTCTCTATTTTTTTTTAAATGTTCCAGAATAAAGCACAATAAATAATGGATGTATTTAATAGTGACAGTGAATAAAAAATATACTGTTGTACATGGACTCAGGTCACTTATTTGGAATTTGTTCAATTCAATGGCATTCATGTAAAATATTCAAAGGTTTTATCAAATAAATAGTGAAAAATAAATTACAGTAAAATTACTGTAATATTATTATACTGTAAAACTAAGTTACAGTAAGGATATAAGAATATAGTATACTGTAAAATTTAAGTTGCGGTAAGGGTATTTTACTGTAAAATGAAATTGC
>NW_015670982.1:1317340-1318790 GCF_001515625.1 Sinocyclocheilus rhinocerous
AAAATATTCAAAGGTTTTATAAAATAAATTACAGTAAAATTACTGTAATATTATTATACTGTAAAACTAAGTTACAGTAAGGATATAAGGATATAGTACTGTAAAATTAAGTTGCAGTAAGGGTATTTCACTGTAAATTTAAATTGCGGTAAGGCCATCATACTGTAAAATGAGATTGCGGTAAGGGCATTATACTGTAAAATGAACTTGCGATAAGCTACTGTAAAGGGGTAGTTACAGTAACTTACTGGCAATAGTGCTGCTAGTAATTTACCGCAAAAATACAATAAAAAGTCTAACAGTGTATATCAGCATCACTTGGCCATTGAGTGTAGTTTGGGCTCCTCCTCAATGCATTCTATAAATGGTGTCATATGTTTTGCACACACTAACCCTTTCTTCATTAGTAACATGCAATTATATAGGTGGTGTTGCATTTTATCTTTAGCTCCTTGCATTTTATCTTATCATGTAGCCAACAGGTCAAGTAAAAATATGAATAGCCTATGCAATATAGTGAGTATATTTAGCAAAATGCTCCTCTTAATATTTATTTTTTTCTAGTTTACTAATGAGCTTATGGACACTGAATGGTTATTCTGAAGTAGATGTATTGTTACGTGGCATTGTTTACAAGCTTTACATGTTTTCTGCAGTTTGAAACACTGAACGAGCGATTACATGAGACATTTCAGTAAGTTGTACTGTATCTTATAATATACCTTTTGGTGTCCATTCATGTTTATTTCATACTATAGTAGTAAAGAGAAAGATATGATGGTTTCACAAGCCGCTTGAATTGAGGCGCTAAAGCAATCGCTCATGCCATATTAAAGAGCGCCAAAACAGTTTTTATTTTTTTATTTCGTTATGAATTTGGCAGAATTTTAAAGCTGATACTTTGTTTATTAAATGGTAACAAATCACAAAACTTATTGTGATTACTGGACAGTAATAGAGGTCGACCGATATGGGTTTTTCACTTTTTCACTATATTCAGAAATCAGGGCAGCCGATATATGATGCCGATTTTTTGGGCCGATATGATTGGCCGATTTTCTTTTTTTTCCCCATTCATCTCATAAAAGTGAGTTTGAGCAAATGATTATTGCAGGGTACAAGATAGTAATAGAAGTAGTAGCCAAATTTAGAGTAATAATACATGGCTCAAAACTTAAGCACCTTCTCAAAACAGTTCTGAAGCATGCTTTTTGTTTATGTTTGCTGACAGACACCAGTTTCTCACAGACTGCAAATTAATTCTCTGCCAGCAGGAGGCGCTTTGGGAGCAGGAGATATAGCGGTTTCCCCGGTAATGGCTGTCATCAAATAAGTGCTGCTCACAAACGCTACTTTATCAGGCATTATAGGAAAGACGAAATGAAAATGACACCGAAGCTTTTCTGAAGACGGTTGGTTCTTTTCAAAGATACATTCATATAAAAACACC
>NW_015670982.1:1319082-1324368 GCF_001515625.1 Sinocyclocheilus rhinocerous
AAACTTTTCTGAAGACAGTCGGTTTCCTTCAGAGATACATTCATATAAAACACCCACGACGTGTTTTGATTTTGAAACGTGCAGTGCTCATGTTTATTCAACGAAGTCAAACGGCACAAATAAATCAATGTATGGGAAACACTGGTAATGTATATCGAAATATCGGAAATGTGTTTAAAAATCATATCACCGTTATTGAAAAAAATTATATCGCGATACATACTGATATTGAATTATTGTCCAGCCCTAGTATGGATTATAAACGATAATTTTTAATGTCCACACAGCTGACAGCTTTACCTGATGTAGTTTGTTCAAGTTGTGCATGAAATAGACACTGCTTGTCTGCACCTTTACTTCGCACGTCTCCATTTTCGATCTCTCATGCTGCACAACTGGAGCTGCATTTTCATTAGCAGGTGTGCCGTCAACGCTGGCGTTCGGCAGAAATTAGGATGGTTTTTCCTCTAAAACTTTGATGTGCATCGTCTAAGTTTATTACGTAACAAAGGCAATACATGCATTTTTTAAAATCATAACATGTAAATTATATAGTCGCCAGCGCCAATTTAGATGCAGTTTGGAGCCCTGAATTGTGATACTTGTCAGTTCTTTGTAATCATTTGTGAAATTTACAAGCACTTTTAGAGTAAATTTTTTTTAATTTAGTTCATTTTCAATTTATTTCAGTGTTTTTTCTCCCCTCTTGTTATTTGGAATTGTAGACCAAATCAAATGTCATCACGGGCCAACTTGGGCATTTCATCTATAATGCAATAATTTCATTATAACTTTCAAAAGAAAAAAAGTTTTCCTCAGAATACACAACTGCAATGAAAAGAAAATGCTTTTTGTTTCCAGATGATCTAAATTCGACATCTACCGGCAGGGGGTACCTGGACCATGCTAACACTGACCACTCAGTCCTGTCACCCTCTTGGTCAGGCACAATAATAAAGAGTGTTTGCTTGCTGTGAGGCTATTTAATGCAACGTCAAATGCAATGCACCAAAAGAGAAATCATCTTTTATGTGACAAGGCAGAAAAGCTTCTGTTACTAAACATACCATTCTTTTGGCAAATTATGTGTAACATCATTATGCATTTCTATGATCTATTATGTATGCACATCATAATAGTGTCAAAGAAACAACATCATCTATGTTTTGCAAGTCATTCAAAACAAAAGCTAATTCCAAATTAGCATTTTCAGTTTTGGTTTTCAGCCCAGTGTGTCCAGAATTTTCAGTTTCAGCCAAGAATATTCAATTTGGTCCATCACTATTGAAAAGCTATATTGGGCAGAAGTGAAGCACATTAATATTGCAAAAGGTTTTTTCTTATTTGTTACAGTTAATAATTGATAGCAGATGCAATCCATTATCAGGGCCCCTCTCAGCCCTGACAGAACTACTCTGGACACAAATGACCAGTCGGGGTGGGAGAGAGACCAGCAAAAAGAGGGGGAGGGGAAGAAAGAGAGTGAGACAGAGAAAACAAATGAGCAAAAATGTCTGCACCAGCACCTAGCTAAGCCGATAACCCCGGCCACAAACACTGTTTGTTTCTGTTCTCTGTGCATGTTTGTTTCAGCAAAAAGTTGTGTGATTATGTTTCCCCCCCCCCAAGCAGATTTTATAAATCCAGACTAAAGGAAATAATTCAACCACTAAGTAAAGAACTACTCTTTTGTTTTGTTTTTTGTGCACCCCACTGAATTCAGACCAGCAAGCTTTTAAAATGCAACTGCACGCTCGTAGGCAGTTAGCAAGGGCAGTCATTGCATGGCATGGCTAATGGCTCGCCAGCTAACTGTGCTTTTTAAATGCCTAGAGAGTGCCGAGTTGCATTAAAACAGAAAGGTGGAGTGTGTTCTTGATTAGATAGATTGAGCTTCACAAGTCTCTAGATTCCTGCATTTTTTCCCTCTGGCTCTCTTTCTCTGTTTTGCGCCAACCTCTCAATCTTCCTTGATGCTTATTGCACTGTGGAAAGATGCTATGTACTTCCAACCATAAACAATAATTTCACAATCTCAGAAAAAGGCTACTGCACAGCAGAAGTGAAAAAAGCAACACTAAACACGTTATTGTCAGTGGGACATATTTTAGTCGATACCACTGTCATACTTGAACGCTTCTTGAAATAGGTCGATAAGTAGTTTTCTGTCCCTGTGTGGGCATTTCCTATTGAAACAGGAAGTTTGGGCAGGACATAGACTAGCTTTTTTTTAAGGGGGGGATATATATTTTATTTATCAACACCGGTTAATAGAGGATTACTGGATATTTAATTTAAAAGGATATCAAAGCATTGTTAAAGATCCAATATATTTGTTATGTGTATTTATGTATTTTTACATGTGGACAAGCTTTTAAATTATTCACCACTCACTTAAAGTTAACCCTTAAAAATCATTTTAATAAGATTAGTTTGATGAAAACTTTAGCAAATCTCACAAAGAAAATCCATTTTCATACTGTACATTATGTTGTGATGCCTAGATTCACCTGTAGCATTTAAATGACTGATTTTAGTTTTCAGCATTTTATTTTTAATTTATTTATGCAAACTTGTATCTAATTTTAATATTAATATTGCTTATCAGTCATAACATGAAAATTAACTGGCTTATTGGTATTGGCCAGAATTGTATTATTACTGCATCTCTACATTTTTAATTAGCCAATAGGTTTAAGTTACATGAACAATGAATGGCTACTAGATGAAGGGGGAGGGACATTCTGATTTTGAAGAACATTTGATTGGTTTTAATTTGAGTAAATTTGCATATCTGTTAAAAGTGAATTTTGTAAATATTTTTGGATGCACTCAATAACAGTTTACACAGAAATGGACCATAACAAATACAAATATACATAAGCAAGCACAATCCAGTTGAGCTCCATGTAAGAAATCACATGAAATCAGATTAAATGGTCTCAATAGCAGAAGTGAGCATTAACACTCCAGGCTTCAATGTGAGTTGCCACATTACTGTACCGAACCGTACATGTGTTCCCAACTTCATTTGGCTCTTTTGCTATTAGTCTCACCAAGCATTATGTGAAGGGTGTGAAAGAAGTAGTTTACAAAGAAGAGAGGATGATGCCAAATGGAAAATGCTAAAGACACAAAAAAAAGAGCCGACAGGGACATTTTTAACTGACGTAATAGTCCAGATTGAGGAATATGGTGTGGCTATTGTGGGGAGCAATAACTCATGATCTTCTGATGACACCAGTCACACGTCTCACACAGACATGCCTTAAAAAAAAAAAAAAAAAAAAACTTTTTATACTTGGGCAGCTCCTTTTAATATACTACTGCTATAATAGTTAGTTACCTGTCTGAGAAGACCCTTAGCAAAGCACTGTGCTCTTTGAGCCATCAAGAATATTCCCTGCAAACAGTTGAGTCAAATGATCTGCTCTGCTCTTGAACTGTTTCCAAACGGTCAAAAACACATCAGACTTTTGACCCTATGCTGCTTAAAGCTATGCAGCGCTAGAGGATTCAGAGAACGTGCAATGATTTTTTTTTCAGAAAAATCAGCTGATCTACTGTTTTCTTTTTGTCCTTACAATGGTATGATTTAGAATATAAAATGCAAAGACTTATCGTGAGAAGCTAGACACCACCTCAGATCTTTCATATAATGAAACAAAGTGCTATTGTCTCATTTCCACTGTTATGATTTCATAACATGTTCAAAGCATTCCAATTTCCAACTGGTTCAAATGCAAATGATAGTCATCTTTTTAATTATAAAATAACAGTGTATCCTGTTTGTAGGCTGCAGGTTGCATGTCTTTTGTAATTTTTCAGAGGTGTTTCGATCATGAGTAGGACATAAGCTACCTAAAAGTATCTTTAAAGAGGTCATAGGATGCCCATTTTCCACAAGTTGATATGATTCTTAAGGGTCTTAATGAAAAGTCTGTAACATAGTTTGTTAAAATTTCTCAATTTTAGTGTAAAAAACACCTTTTTTACCCTGTCAAAAACAGCTCTTTTCAGATCAAGCCGTTTTTGTAGAATTTTCCTTTAAATGTTAATGAGCTATGCTGACCCCGCCCCTCTCTTCCGAGCTGCTCTCAGAGAGACTGTTTACTTTAGGGTTGCACGATAAATCGCATGCGATATTTAATGCGCATCTTGTCAGTAAAGCCGCTTCTGTAATCAGCGGTAAATCTCCATCACGTGCGGGCTTTCACATGGAGCAGCATTTACTACAGCGCAAAAAATCGCGCGATTATGAACGTGGTGTTGCGCAGCTTGCCTGTGAACAACGGCTCTGTGTAGTAAATGCTGCTCCATGTGAAAGCCCGCACGTGATGGAGATTTACCGCTGATTACAGAAGCGGCTTTACTGACAAGATGCGCATTAAATATCGCATGTGACTTATCGTGCAGCCCTAGTTTACTTTAGCCACATTCATTGTGAAACTTGCTAATTAGCACATTACTAGGAAAGGCGATTTGCAAAGATTCATTACAAAACATTATACTCACTTCTTCAGTAGATGAGGCTGGATCATGAATGATTCGCGCGAACATAGACGCATTTATGTAGATCGGGGGCACATTCCCTTCAAACAATGGAGGACTGATGACAGCTCACTCAGGGTCTAAGGTAAAACAGTCCAGTCTGTGCTGAAACACTACTGTCAATCAAACTATCGTGGGAGGGGCCTGTCTGTGTGACGTCACACAGACAGGCATCTGAGATCGGCTCGATTTGAGAAAGGGGAAAACATTTAACACGATTAAAAAAAAAACACTGGGTGGATTTTTATCATTATAGGGTGGTTGTGTACACACACTGCCAACACACATTTCAGTTCAAACAACTTGTAAAAGTGCATGTAGCATCCTATGACCCCTTTAAAGACCCAAGAAGAGATTGCTTTAATATAGACACAAAAGGACACCGAATGAGGGTTAATAAACAATGGAATTTAAATGACAAACACTATACTGTTCAAACATTTGGGTCAGCAAGATCTTTTTAATGTTTTTAAAGTAGTCTCTTATGCCTGCCAAGGCTGCATTTATGTGATAAAAATACAGTTATGAAATTAATATTGTGAAATAATATTACAACAAAAAAAAAAAAGTTTTCTATAGTGATATATTTTAAACTGTAATTTATTTCTGTGATGCAAAGCGTAATTCTCATTAGTGTCACATGATCATTCTAATTCTGATTTGGTGCTCAAGAAACATTTCTTCCTAAATTTCTTTAAAAAAAAAAAAAAAAAAAAAACCTTACCAATCTCAAAC
>NW_015670982.1:1324832-1332669 GCF_001515625.1 Sinocyclocheilus rhinocerous
TACCAATCTCAAACTTTTGAATGGTAGTGTAAATTTTTGGAGGATGTCTACAAATTACATGAAAAAGTCATCACTGGACGTCTAAAGCAGATAAAAATTATTACAGGGTTATAGTTTCTCTGTGCAGTCACAGCATAAGAAATTGCAAAATGTATCTAAAATTAGAGCTCATGTTGATCAATGTACAGCTGGTCAAAAACAGATATAGAATCACTAATAGGTCTGTACACCTGGCATGGGGCTCCTTTTTAAGGAGGAGTATAGCAGCCACTCGGCTCCAATAAAAACAGTCTGGTCCTAATCAGCCACATGTGATATATTGAGACCACTCCAACTTCATGCACCAGAAAACAGGCTGAGAATGAAGACCAATGTTGAGGACGGCACTTTAAAACTACTGTAAACCTAGACTGTAAACTTACTGCAACAAGAAAGGAGGGATAAAAGGAATTAAGTTTCT
The DNA here is from genome assembly GCF_001515625.1 of Sinocyclocheilus rhinocerous. NCBI lineage: Eukaryota > Metazoa > Chordata > Actinopteri > Cypriniformes > Cyprinidae > Sinocyclocheilus > Sinocyclocheilus rhinocerous. The sequence goes on from NW_015670982.1 coordinate 1,325,293, forward strand.
CATCTCACTCTAAAAACCAACTAAACAACAAAGGCTTTTGTCCACAATCACTTTGCTTAAATATGTCTCAAGCAAAAGCAAATCTACAACTTACTTGTGAGAACATTCTGTGTTACAACACAGCACTTGTTCTTGCTTGGATCTAATCTTATTATAGCATTGTGTGGATGAGCTCAGAAATAATTTTAATTAGATTTGGAGGCATGAAATATTGTTCATCACATTCAACAGACTACCGTTTACTCTGGAAGCTCAAAGCATGTGAAATCGCAAAGGCAAAATATGCCAAAGATCCCACTTTTGCAAAATACTTGGCTGTTTGAGTCTAAACCGTGTTGCTGATTGTACAATGAGATAAAACATGAATTCAATAGCAATGTTCCTAGCAGAGCTTCACCAGATTAAAGGAATCCAATAAAAAAAAAAAAGCATCACATGAGCCTGAAGGAGATTTCTAACATGTTTGGTTAGGGCTCGATAGCAGGCAGAGCTATAAGTGAGTGATTTCATTACAGATTATTGGTGTATATTACCACTAAGAGGAAGGGAAGACCCCATGGTACACATACAATGTGTGAATGACTAAATGCACGGAGTCATCCAGTGCAGACAGAATGGAGAGTTAAGTGTTCAGTTGTCTTAGCAACTAAAGTAGCAGCAAACAAAGGCGTTTCATAAGATTTGGTGAAAAATTCTAAAAACCTTAAAATCTACGAAAATGTAACGTGACAATATATTTAATACAAAACTAAGGAAAACATCTAAAAAAATGCACAGATCAAGGAGCCAGCTGTCAATGTAATGATCACTGGTGCAAGCAGTGCAATTGACACAATTAAACTGAATCTAAATTGAATCTATGATTAGTTTCATCTACCTGTAACAGCACTGTTTTCTGCAACCTTGAAGCATATAAACAATAGCTTTTGGCTTGAACCACTTAAAAAGTTGTCAAAACTTCAAAAAGAGCCATGCCTACTGTAAACAAATTGTGTGCACACATTATTGTCACAGTCTCTTGCATAAAAGAATGTTGCTTGCTAGGGATATGCCAGTATCAAATTTTCATGTTGCGATTAATTGCTAATGCTTTTATCACGGTATGCGGTATTATCACGATATTGGAATTTAGTTTTAAAAAGTGCTGTCATAATACAGTATAACAGGTTTAATAACTTTTTTCTTATAACAAAAATAACTGAACATTTAAATGCAATAAAGCAATACAGAAAAATGTATAAAGTTAAAAGTTTTAAACAGATTAAAGTGCAAAAGAACTATAAAGACCAATAGGTATCACTTTACAATAAGACCTCATTAGTTAACCTTAGTTAATGCATTAACATTCACAATGAGCAATATCTACATTTGCTACAGAAGTTATTAATCCTTGTTTAAAAAATACAAGTCTTAGTTCAGGTTAGCTCATTAAATAACACAGTTGCAACTTTCGATTTTAACAACCTGTTATTAAATATTGGAATACCTAAGATTAATGAATGTTCAGAAGAATCGCATTACCAAATACAGGCACAAGTCTATTGCTTGCTAACAACTTTTGCATGAGTAAACAGAACATAAACATGTTTAGATTTAGATGTATGATCGTGGTGTCTGCAGGTCAAGCCACATTCCATTAAAACAATAAGCATCACTAAGGTTTATGCATAGCTGGCTCTTATCGTTCCCAACTGTACCAGACAATTTGGACTTACACAGATTCCTATAGTCATGGATGCATTAAGTTTGTTCTGTTTTTTTATACTTTGTTGTGTTCCCTTTTGTCTATGTTTCCCCATCTCATACTCCATCCACTTATGGACATACTTAGATTCAATTCCAAAGATGTTTTGCATGTTATTGGTGGCTAGCTGCTGCACCTCCCTGACCAGACTACCACAAGTTTTCAGTCTGCAACCTGCCTGCCAATGGCTGTGACCGTCCTGTGTTCTGTTTGCGCTTGTAACTATTTATATGTAGGCCTACTTTTATGTTTACACCCTAACGACAAGCTAAAAGTGCTATACATAAAGTAAACATGATTTTTTTACTATTTTACTATTCGTACCTAGGTCAATTATGTCATGTGATGTCAACATGGCGCCGCCCATGAGGGAGCGACCCACTCCATGTAGAAGAAAACAGCCTTTTCTAGAAAACTGGCATGTGAGAGTCTCATAGTGTGCGTTATTCAGTGTTATTTCTCAACAAAAAAAACGCTCTTAGTTTGCGTGTGAATGTTTAAAAAAATACTCAGTGTACCTTTAATAAACAAACAAAAAAGTTCTCTCTTAACACTGGTAGGTGTGTCCTACAGAACCGATCAAGACGCCACAAATAAGGATTTTGCACATGCGAATTTCACAACAATTTCAGTGCTATGAACACAAAGACAGCGTCCACACTCGCATATTTTTGAGGAACTGATCCCGTTTTCAAACTATTCCTGGATCGTCAGCATTTCAGAACGAAAAAACCTTAACCGAAAAATCGCGAGCAGTGATTGACCTGCGGTTGTTGGAAAGCGCACTATAAATTTGCATGAATCTTGCTCCAACAGTCCTGCAGTTACAACACTGCCAGTGCATTTGAATACGATGTAAACGTTAACGTTACTTACATAACGCCGTAACTTTTTTTCAGGTGGAGACTTTCTGAGCCACCCCGAACACACCACTTCTCCTCCGCTCATTTTCTTCTAACCTTCCAGGAAAATACGCGCTTTAGGTTTCGTGTTTCAACCTGCAACATATGAAACCAAAGTCCCAAAACATGAGGTGGAAGTAGCGCCTAAGTGTTTTCAGTGCGTGTATTAAAACAACATGAATACCGTCACTCCTGGTTTCCAGCAGAGCGACACGGCTCTTGAAACTCCTCTGGATGAAGTCCTCTCCTCTGATATATCAAACACAATATGTCTAAACACAGCAATATCCGTCTGTAGTTGAGCCCCCTTTTAGTTTACACACTTTGTCGGAGTAAATCATCCGCTGTTTCGTTTTTTTTTTCCAAGCTGAAATGCAACGAGGCAGCGAGTAATACTCGCCAAGTTCGGCGTAGTGAAAGCTTTGATTTTTACTTTAGTTCAAAGTAAACCAAAACAGTTTCCTTGAAAATATATACAGTTTTTCCTTATTTTTCCAAAACATTATGGTCGCATTGGCACTGAAGTGCTTTTTGAACTAGAAATCCGTCCCGAACGTCGACCTTCCCTCCAGTTTCACTCCCCACGGCTCCTTGCTGATTGACAAGCATAAACGACGATACTTTCCCTAAACTCAGCCTCTTCTGGCCTACGGAGGCAGGGAGAAGTCGGTCAAGACGGAGAATAAAGAACATTACATCATGGGAAATGTAGTCTTGGAGTGTTGCTCCGTCAGAGGGAAAACACTGGGACGGTGGCTCCTATAGGTGTTAAACAAATCTCTTACCCAAATCCCAAATAAAATTGCTTAAATTCGGATTAAGACTGCTATAATAAAGTAGTAATTTATTTTTTTATTTTTTTATTTTTTGAGTCTGATCTTTTTAATGATTCGACTGAACCGGTTCGCAAACCAACTTTGAAGGATTTGTACAAAAAAATAATAATAATAATAATCATCATCATCATAATTGGTCAGTGTATATGATTATAATTATAAATATTTTAAAATATTTTTTTCTTTAATATTTTTTTATCTGCCAACCTTTTTATTCAAGAAATGTAAACACATTTGTATTATTTAATGTGATTGCAAATATTTAGGCACTAATTGATTTTTAAAGTATTTGTTATGTTTAGATTTTTATGAGCTGAATCATGCTGCAATAAACATGAACTGAACAGTCCAATAAACACTGTCATTAATATGCCCATTCGGGAAAAAAAAAGTAAGTAATAAACAGAAATGTGTGTCTACATTTGGCTTTATTAAACATCTAGGGCAGGGGTGCCCAAACTCGGTCCTGGAGGGCCGATGTCCTGCAGAGTTTAGCTCCAACCTGCCTCAACACACCTGCCTGGAGGTTTCTAGTATGCCTAGTAAGAGCTTGATTAGCTGGTTCAGGTGTGTCTAATTGGGGATGGATCTAAACTCTGCAGGACACTGGCCCTCCAGGACCGAGTTTGGGCACCCCTGATCTAGGGCATGTAATATTCAACACACGATGACGTAATTACGTCAGCACGTAAAAAAATCACATAATTTGTTTTTGAACCGACTCTTCAAATGAGCTGTTCGAAAGAACCGAATCGCAGAAAAGAGTCATAGAGAGACTTAGTGGCAATTAAGCGAACGTCTCGATAAAGACTGCACTTATCTGGGGCCTCATTTATAACCGTTGCGTACGCACAAAACCTGCCCTGAAAGAGGCGTACGCCACTTCCTGCGCAAAAGGTGGGATTTATAAAAAAAAACTTGACGGGAAAATTTGCACATCTGCATGCAAACTCTGACCCATGCGTACAGACTTTTTCTTCCTGGAGAGAGAAAAGTAATGAAGTAAACAACGATTTTAAACTTTTCATTTCATCATATACATTTACATTAAATATTCCACTCTCATTAATGGAGATAAGCACTGAAATTACATAAAGTTATTACGCAGAAGTTAAACCAAAATTGTATGAATTCAGACAGCCTATTTGTAGTGGATGCGCTTGATTACTTTTCTTGTGGTTATGTTATGTTTTAATGACAGCGAGGAGTGCTGTAGGTGCACAATAATTTATCCTTAAACTAAACTGCACATCTCATGTTTAAGAAAATATTTTTAGCGAGAACATCAATGATGCGCACTTACTTCGATATTATGGCGGACACTGCTGGATTCGGTGGAACGGTCTATTGTCCGGTTTGAATAGGTCCAATGATAATAGCTTACTGTACAACCGCAGCTGCACGGAAGTGTTGATGTCGTGTGAAGGCATCTCCACAACATTATGAAAAATACCACTGTATTTGAAGGATGTATACAGCTTGAAGAAAACGGTAAGATTTGCACGTTTCCTTTTTTAAAATACTTTGTCAATGACGCGCAGATAATTGTATTTGCACTGCAATAAATATAGGCCTATATTTTTCCACTAAAAATATCTAAAAGATGTTCACCTTATCAGCAAAACTGCAATAATTTAATTTAATTTGATTTTTTTTTTAAACAATTGAATATTGGGCAAGTGGAAATTAATGAGATCAACTCTATTCTAAATTATTTTTCTGAGAACTATTTTAAACAGTTTTTATCGATATTTTATTCTAAATCATAAGGATATCGGATGATTTTAGCAATAAAAATCAATGTGTATGGCACAAATGGCATTTATAGTCCGTATCCTAGGCGTTGAAAGCTCCATATATGGTGATTTTGGGGAGGAGTCGGGGTGGAGATGCACGTACGCACAATCTTCCCCTGACTGGGACTTATAAAGGGGTTTTTGCGCAGGTTCTGGCGTATGCATGGTTTAATAAATCTGAAAACGTTTGTGCTTACGCAAAATCTAGCGTTTGTGCCTACGTACACTTTTAGGATGAAATCTACGGAGAATTTTATAAATGAGACCCCTGAACTGTCAAAGTAGCCTGCGGTTATGACACTTATTTTTATTGCCAGTTTATTTATTTATTTATTTAATACATGAATTTATTTTACACATAGGATATATTTTTATAAATAGGCCTAATGAAAAAAAAAATGGCAGAAATGCAGTGTTTATGATAAACCACTAAAAAGCGTAGTACAAGGTATTAAAGTTTATATCACTGATAATAAGCAATATAATGATGAAAAGTGAACAGTTTGAGTACAGAACTTTCATGTTTGTGGGATTGTTATCTTCGGAATGCTAAACGCCTTACCCAGTTATCTCTGAAACTTTGTGCCTACTCAATATAGCCTAATTTGCAGCTCACTGCAAAGGATTGATTTAGTCAGTTTATTATCCTATAATCTTTCATCATGTGATTTCAGGTTGTGGATTAAAATAAACATTTTGCAATATGGAGGTGCACTTCCAGTACACTTAATATGGCAGTATATACAATTATTAAATTAGGTATCACTTATACAATTTAAGGAAGGATTTTGTTTATTCTTGAAACTACTAATTTTAACATAGCTTTTTTTATGATAGTTAATTATTATAATTTCGAGTATGGAAAATTCAGTAGGCTTGTATTACTAATTATAACTCTAAAGATGTAAAATGTAAATCAGAAAGAAAGAGAGAGAAGACAGAAAGATGGTGGAGTGCTTAGTCAAAAAGCATTGGATTTATTCACTTCAGTTCACAGTGAATTGTTTAATGATTGAGGTCCTAAAATAAATGAAAATATTATTAGACAAGTGCTATTGTCAAGCTATAGTGCAGAAAAAAAGCCTGCAGTTATGTGTTGAAGACTACATGCATTTATGTATTTATTTAATTTATTTTTTTTCCCAGAGAAATGGTCTTATCAGATTCAATTACAAAAGTCTGTTGTTAAAATTACTCATCAAATGGTAAATGTTATAAATCAAACACAAGAATGAAGCCAAAAACGAAAACTTTATGAGACTTTATAATGACAATATGCAACTCAGAGTGATATTTGATGTAGCCTATAATTTATATTAAGTATTTTTGTCTATGCCATAATTTACAATCAACACCTTGTTTGTTTTCTTCGATTATTGATCTAAAAACCTAAAGACGATATAAGTGGCTATTTAAAAGGTTATTACAGAACTATAACAATATGATAACAATTTCCATGTCACAGAATAAATTGTCAGTGGGAGTGGCCTAAACTGTAGCAAAGACATGTGTAGATCTCAGTTGTTGAATAATTGAGAGTCATTGATTTTACCAAATGGTTTTACAGACTGTGTGAGTGGTGCAACGCTGCAGCGCCCAACATGATATAAAGCTAATGGCTCTGGAGGGAATGAAGAACTAAAGGTGCCCACATTTGAAAACCACAATGCCGTCTTTGCTACATGTATTAGTTCTTCAGTTAAGAAATGTGCATCTAAGGAGTGCTTCACCACAGCCTTAAGGGTCTATTCTAAGCTAATGCACCAGGACAATGATGCCGTACTGATTTTAACAGGACTGTGTGCTCAAAAGCCGAGCATTGTGTCAGGGTTCACCAAAGGACATGGAGCACAGTGGTTCAAACTGAGGACACTGGGATGTTGGGGGTGGACTTATTGATTGATAGCCACAAGGTGACTAACAAAGGTCTCATGCTCTGATAGTCAAAACAGACCTTAGTCTCAGAACATGACATGAGCCATAGAATATTCACAGGAATAACACTTGTTATAATTGTTGCTTTGAAGTTCAGTATAACCCATTGTTATTTTAATGTATATATTATTAGAGTTTGTTTATATTTTGTTTTCATTTAAATA
>NW_015670982.1:1332719-1355754 GCF_001515625.1 Sinocyclocheilus rhinocerous
TATATATATATTTATATTAAGTAATGAAAATGTATCAACGTATTTGTCTTGAAATCAAATGATGTATGTCTTATTGTAACTGAACACTGAAAACTGAAATTTCAGCTTTTTTTGATATAACACTGAGCTTTCATACTGAAATTACATCTCTAACCTTGAAATAAAATATGCACAGTCTTCTCAAATCTTTTAACTAGTAAATGACACAGAATCTGACAGTGATAAATTGTAACTTGCATTTTAAATAATAAAATTAGACCATGTTAAGTGATGACAAGTCTTCACTATAGAGCAAAAACATAATCATTACATATAATAATGCTGTACAGCAAGAGCAAGGTGTTTATTGTGTAGCTAGTCCAATAATTTTGTAAAATCTGAAGTATTGAAAGGCACATAAAATTCTAAAAAAAAAAAAAAATTAAAGTTAAGTCAAAAAAGTATTCCCTGAATGAATAAAATAACTTAATTGTAATTAAATAATTGACAAAACAGATATAACAGTAATCCTCAAACCAGAAGTTGAAAAACTTCCAATTAAAATATTCATGCAAGTAGTTCACTGTATCGTATGGTCCAAAAATATTTGCTTGAATTTTTAAAACCATTCTCTGTCTAATGATTTCGGTTTAGAAACTGAAACAATTAAGATTCCAGGATGAGAACGTAATTATTACTGTATTCTGTACAAATTTATTGCATGCCCATTCTGACCTATAGTACTCAAAGTGCTTCAATTAATTTCAAATGAACGTCAATGTAAATGAACGTCAATGTAAATGGGAAAAAGCACGCAAACCAGAAAAATGAAGACATCTGTTCTGAGGTGGCACACTTATCCACATTGTGGGCAATTAGGGCAAAACAAATGGAGTCCGGTGTTGTCAGTGGGACTGTCCAGTGCTCCGAGTATGTCTGTGACTCTTCCTTAGAAGACGAGTCTGCTGATGGTATTGAAGCCCCCTCCTCCACCCCCACCTGAGGGTCCACAGCTGCCAGGGGGATCATTGTCATCAGAACCATTGGGTCGGAATGAGCAAGAAGCAGAGGTTGCTTGAAGAGCCCGAGCTCTGGCATTCAGCTCCTGCTCCTGGAAGGAAAAGAAACGAAGGGTTAAATCTATGCTCCAGGTTCAACTCTAATCAACTGACTAATTAAGAGTGTCCAAGATAAAGAAAAAGGTTTCATATGATTTTGAAAAAACATTTTTAACAAAACTTTTTAAAATGTCATGTAGAATAACAACATTTTCATTACACCTTAGAAAAATAAGAGTATCTTAATTATCATGTTCAACAAAGATAAAAAATACTTTAATATCCTTTAAGGTAAAAAGTATTTAATGACATTTGTGAATTCATAATTAAAAATGATATAATTCAAATTACCTGATGTTTTAAGAGATATATGTCATGAGAGTTTTCAGCAGGGTTTTCTCTCTATAATATAATTTCCTGTCCTATGTTTTTCCCCTACATGTATTTGCACCAAATGACTAAGTTTTTATTAGCATTTGAAAATGTGTATGCAAGTCTTGTATGAGAAATGCATGTACTTTTGAAAAAAAGAAACAGACCCAGACAAAACAAATTAGTGTTATGCCACTGACAAGATTACAGATTATATATTAAAGTTCAAAAGCTTTTTTTTTTTTAAAGAAATTAATGCTTTTATTCAGCAAAATGCATTAAATGTACAGTAAAAACCTTTACATGGTTACAAAAAAAAATCTATTTTAAATAAATGATGTTCATTTGAAATTTCTTTTCATATAAGAATCCTGAAAACATGTTTCATTGTTTCCACAAAAATATGAAGTGGCACAAATGTTTTCAACACTGATAATAATTAGTAATGTTTCCTAAACAGCAAATCAGCATATTAGAATGATTTCTAAAGGATCATGTAACACTGAAGACTGCAGTAATGGGTGCTAAAAATTCAGTTTTGCCATCACAGGAATGAATTATATAATTATATTTTTGAACATATTAAAATCATTTTTTTCTTTTTATTGTAGCAGTATTTCACAACATTACCTTTATTAATTGTATTTTGATCAAATAAATGCAGTCTTTGTGAGCATAAGAGCATCATAAAGTACAACATTCTCACCTGTAGGAAGAGTTTGTTGTCTTTGGTAATGGCATCCATCAGCTCTTTCTGCAGGGGTGGCTCTCCACTCAGTCTTGAGCCATTTACAACTGGCCCTGAATTGCTTGGTTGTCCACTGACCTCTTGTTTCCTGTAGATCAGGACATAGGCTGTGTCCTTAGGGAAGCGACTGGTGACATTCTGCAATGATTCAAAGTTTGTAAAAGACACTCGGTTGTCATTAAACAAGAACCAGTCCATGGACTTGTGCTCAGCGCATCCCATTTCCTCCTGTGTGGCTGTCGAGCTCTCTGATAGGCTGGAGCTTTCCAGGGTCTTAGGACATGGGTGAGCTACATAACCATCAGTGCTACTCACATTCCTTCCATACGAGTAGTAGTGACCGCTCTCGGAGGACATCCCAGAATGCACTACAACAGAACTCAAAACATACGGCACTGACAGCATCTCCGAATCGCTGTCATTTGTCTCACTATTTATTCTGTTTTCCACCATCCCATCCTCCTTTTGAGAAGGCTTGAGCTTCTTAGCTAGATTCTCACCACTGTCGGGGGAGTCAGATGAGGAAGATGTAGCTGCAGTTGAGGAGGATGATGAAGCGGAGATACCGTGTTGGCGTAAAGGTAGGCTCATGTGCAGCGGAATGCCTACATTGTCCAGGATCTTGCGGCGGACGTGGCAGGTGGCATCGTACGAGAAGCGCAGCAGAGTCAGAATGAGGTACTCAGGTGCCACCACCACCTGCATGACCTTCTTGGCCCGCTGCAGTGAGGCGCAGCGTTCACAGAAGTAGCAGTTCTCATTCTCTAGGATTTCTGGAGCCAGGAAGTAGTCAACTAAATCTGGTGCAGACAGTGTGGGCTCCACCACCGGCCTCTCCATCCTAGTTCCTGCACCTTCTTTTACTGAGCCCTCTGAGGATTCACTGCCTCCATTCACCGCCCCTTGGCAGGGTCCCACAGAGGAGGAGCTTTTGTGCTCATCGGTGGGACCGTGGCACTTGGACATCGAGGGGCAGAAGGCAAGAGAGAGGTCTGTAAATGGCTCCTCTTTTTCTGACAGGCTGTGGCACTGCAGGCAGCGGATGGCTGTAGAGAGTCGACCACCAAACATACGCTCCACTAGAGTGCGACCATCTCCATTGGCTGCCACAGGATCTGGATGTGATGGCATATCAGCGACCGGCTGACTTGCAGCAGCTTGAAGAGTTTCAGCAGAAGTGTTTGCAGGTTCAGGTTTTGGGCTGGTCACCTGAAGGGCTGAAAGAGTCTTCTCTTCTTCATGCAACCTTCATATCACATAGGAAGACAGAACATAACAAATACACGAAATACATGAGCTCCCCCTGCTGTTGTAAATAAGAAAACACATTATTTTATTGTTTTTAGGGTTATAATCAATTAAAATACTCAATCGGATAAATGTCATATTTATTCGCAGATAACAAATTATTACAAAATGATATACACTACTATGCAAAAAATCTTAGGCCACTAGTATTTTCACCAACAAAAAAATGGTTTTAAGTCAAGTAATTTTTTTTTTATAAGCCAGTTATCTTTTGCTGTAGTGTGTCAGTAGGAAATATATGTTTACATTTCCAAACATTCTTTTTGCCATTAATTGTAATAATCCAGTAAGATTTTTGTATGCACAACAGAGATCGGATCACATCAGGGATTACATGAAGAAAAAGAAAAAAACTGAGACAGACTGAATCCAGAAGAACTGTGGCAACGTCTCCAAGTCGCTTCGAAAAACCTACCTGCAAATCTATCTGAAAAACTATGCGCAAATGCAAAGACAAAAGCTGTTTTAAATGTAAAGGGTGGCCACACCAAATGTTGATTTGATTTAGTTAATAGAAGATAATTGATCAAATCTATTTATGACATTATTTTTGAAAGCATCCTCACTTTACAGCATTTTTGCACAAGTGCCTAAAACTTTTCACAGCACTGTAGCTTTGCAGGTAGGTTTCTTGAAGCGTCTTGGAGACGTTGCCACAGTTCTTCTGGATTTAGTCTGTCTCAGTTTTTTCTGTTTCTTCATGTAATCCCTGGTGTGATCAGATCTCTGTGTGAAGCACTGGCTGTTGTCAGACTCCTTGTGCATTCAAAAATCTCATTGGATTATTACAATTAATGGCAAAAGGAATGTACAGCCTTATTTGGACTTGTCCTTTCAGGTGACAATTTTACCCTATGGACCCAGAAATGCATTTGTCACGTGGTCAGTCACATGAAAACAAAATGTTATTACTTAGACAAATAATAAATTAAATATTAATTTAATAGGTATACAATATCCAATTTTTTTATTTATTTAAATATCCCATCTAATAGGAAAACTGAATGGTTTTCTGTCTTGCATTTTATCTCTCAAAATGATGGATGTCATTTTGAAAATGTGGAAAGTACACACAACCTCTTATTTACATAAGGTCAACATTTTACCCAGCAACTTGGTTGACTAGTTAAATGATTCTCATGTAAGCCCTAATATATATAAACGCATATAATACATATTTAAAAATTGTATTGCATACTTGTTGCAGCCATAGTAATAACAGATTTCAAAAGTTATTTATTCAAAAGTAGTACATTATTTTGTTCACTTTTTTCACTTTCAATTCTTAACAGCTCCTACTCTCTGTAGTGGAGCGATAACATGATATTATTCTTATAAACAGCTTCCAGCAATTCAATAATAAAAAATGTCCATATTTAAAATGCATACACAGTACAGTGAAGCACAACAGCTACCGTATGGTGCTTGATTGTAGAAAAAAAAAACATTTTTGGATTAATCTTTCCTTGTAAACTCAGGAGATGTGGATTCGGACTGTGAATTTTTATGAGGGTGGCAGGAGAAAAACAGACATTCTGGATTCTAGATGGCAATAAAATCATACTAACCCCTGTAAATGAAGAAATCATCTTACTTCCCAAGGAGAAACAGGGCTAAAGAAAACTTTCCACATACTTTATGGACTTATTTGTACAGCTGACATTAAGTCTGACCAGCTCTCCTCTGTCTTCTTTTTAATGTCCAAATGGATGCGTGTTTCACTTGTAGTTTACTTGTTCAGTTATACTTCATACTTCTTGAGCTTCAATGATAATTAAATTACACTATACAAAAAAAGAGAGATTTTCATTTCATTTTCTGTTTCCCTGACAAACAGGAACCAGAATACTATTGTGTGTTTGTGTCTAGTGTATGTGAACACATATTGAAGACTGATGCCTGCTGGTGCTCTTGTTCAACTGGTTCTGATCAGTCTACATGAATCATGTAACAGAATAAAGCAGTTATAATGTCAAATTGAATTAATGAGTTACCATAAACTGCCCTAGTAAAGTTTCAAAATCAGCTCAGTCTAGCATTAAGCACTCACTGCAAAACGGCCTAGAGCAACTCTTAAGCCATCTACACACTGCACGATTTTAGCAGATTATTGCAAATCACACTGTGCGACATGGATCTGATAAACTTGGGTACGACATGTATGCAGACTGTACGATGATGACACCTATTGACTCGTAGGCTACGACGCATGTTACTATAGAAGAATAAAACGTCATCAGCATGCGCTAGTGGTAAAAAAAAAGAAGAAAAAAAGAGTATGATGAATCACATTTTGCAGTTTTATGTTTTAGTGCCGTGTCGCAGTGATTTCATGTCGCATTTTTATTGGCTGGTCAGTAAACGTGGGTCGTAGCAGCAAACACACTGTGCGATGATCATTAGGGCTGTCAAAATGGCTGAAAAACTAAATTTGAATTTTGTACTTAAATATGATCAAAATTCGAATTATATTCAAATTTAAAATGCATAATTTCAGTTAGGGTGAAGAAAAGCTTTTGGCTTCTCTTCTGAGGCCACAAGAGGGCGCATCGAGCAAAATATTACTAATACACGTTTATTCAAAGCATAAGATAACATGACTATCTGTGAAAAAAGTGCATAATCGATATATGTTTTTTTCAAAGTTAAACTTGCATTAATTTTACATGTGGGTCCTTTGTGCGAGATGCGAGTGCAACGATAATAGATATCTGTCTAGAAAATGCGCGAAATATTACAAAACAAAAACATTATAATGCAATGACACTTACATCATCATCGCATCTCATGCGCCACTGATAAGGCTGCCTCATTAATGCACACCTAAAATTCGAATGCAACAGGGAGATATTTCGTTTTTAAAAAATCCCTTTTCAAGAACTACAACGAATGGCTCGTTTGGACTACAGCGTTTGTTTTCCGGGTTTTGTGATATTACAAAGCGGCCCATTAGAATATCATTCAAATAATTCCCACCTACAGAAATTCGAATGGTTGGGGGATGGGGAGGGGCGAGGTCGTGGTTAGAACGCTTGGTTGAGTGCATCAGACAAGACTACGAAGAAGTGCTGCTGTAGCGTCAAGTTTTCGCAAGTTCTACGAATATTCGAAATTCAGATTTTTTTTTGACAGCCCTGATCATGCTGAATTTCTGACACTGTCAGAAAATTATCGTAGACTATCTTTGGTTGCAAGACCGTGACAACGGCCATCTTTGAACCTCCCTCACTGTACGACATAGGACCACTGTTTAGGAGCAACGATCATACAAATCACCACGATTGTTTCACAATGCCAATCTTTCGTCTGGGACAGCCGAAAATTGTGCAGTGTGTAGGAGGCTTTAAACATACATCTTTCTTATAGTTATAGGAAAGGATACCATAGCCATTTTCGGAGTTTACCTGTCCAGCAGAAAGCGCAAATACTCTGAGCAGTCCTGCTGGGATCCAGCTGTAAACCATGGTGGCCGAGAAACCTCCAAAAAACTCCTTGGAGAATATGCTGCTCTCTGGTGGGCATATAACATGATAAATAATCACCAGCAGGTATGCTTAACAGTCTCATTTAACACCCCTACCCAGTAATGCCAAGCGCTGCAACGTTTCAGAGGACAGACAGAATACTGCGCAGAAGATAAACATACCTGTGTGTGAGCCAAGAAGGCAAATAGAAGCTGGAGCTTCTTCATGAGGGTATTGCTGCCATTCAAATGCAGAGACATAACATGCCGTCTGAAACTTTTAAAAAGAGACAGTTAGAGCTGAAAAATATCTTGCAGTTGAAAAAGCATTATAAATATTTTAAACATTTAAATGCCTGAGGATAATTTCTATCATGTATTATTAACATTGTGTTTACATGCAATCATTAAAATGGTATAAAAGCGTAATGGTATTTGCATATGGAGAATGTTAGACAGTTAAACAGTTGAGAAAGAGATCAAACAATATGCAGTAGATTTAAAACTTACTCTGTAGCCATAAATAAAATTTGGATGATGCTGTTCATGTAGCAGGTGTTGCCCAGATTCACAAGTCCCGTCTTCCCCGTTTCTGATTTTCCTGTGATCTTAAGCAGGCCTGAGGCAAATGAATTTGACTGAGAGGTCCAGGCACTTTGGTTCAGAACAAATTTGATCTTCTCCTCATTAGGTTTAGGTAGTTCCTACAACAGAACCAGAGGTGGATATAAAACAGATGAAGCACTGAAATGCTTCAGGAGAGTGCTGGAAACTAAGCAGCATATGTGAAAGAACCACCAGCGCTCCCTGTCTCACAATAGGATACCAAAGACGATTAAAGACCTGCAAACAGACAAACAAAACCACATTCATACACATAAACACATAGAAAAGCCTCTGCCAGGCAGGTCTCACCAACCAATTCTTAGGTATCAAAGAAAAAAAAATGTTGATAAAACTCAAATAACCAACTAAATTCTGATCCATTCCACTTCTCAATACCTTCCACAAATCAGAACTCTTATGCTGGTGTTGCTTGTAATTCTCTAAACATGTGCTCTTTTATGAGTACATACACACAAACCTGTTCAATTTTGATCAGTGTGACATCTATGAGGATGGTAAACTTTTGAACAGCAGCAAGTCCCTTTAATAAAGCAATGACCCAAGTGTCCACATGATTGGCTAGAGGCCAGGACAACCAGTCAATCATCCTGAAAAAGATGGAGAGAGAAAACAGGGTCAGGACAGGCAACATATAAAATAAAAGCCTTATATAACAGTAACAGTGCCGCAAAAAAGAAAACTGCCAACATTTTGACCTCAACATTCAACCCTAGAAAAAAAACAACAACAACAAAACAATTACTACTCTTTTAAAATCTGTTAAGCCATTATGAACACTACACTCTTTCTAAATGACTTGCATAAATGAAATTACCACATACTTGAAGCGCACAAGAAGTAGAGAAAACAACATGATTGCAGTTGGATCAAGGGCTTAGTCTTTTAAACAGACACAAAAGCACTATTCACAAGCTTTACACAGCGCGCGCACAGTCTGACCTGCAGAGTGCTTGTGTCATACTGGCATCTTTAACATTCTGGTCAGTGGTGAGGCTTTTGATGAGGACTGTGATCATTTGCAGAGGGATGTGCTGGACCAGGCATGCTAGAGCAATGGAGGGTTCAAATGAAGGGTCTGAAATGAAAACAAACACATTGCGGATACTTGCCAATTCCCACTTACACATGTAGTCTAATTAGCATAATATTAAACTTTTAATTATTATTATTATTATTATATTCCTTTAGAGGTTCCTCAGAACATTCAGAATACAAAACACATGCATATTAAAATAGTATATGTCTAGGAGGCATTTTATAATATTAAAAATATATATAAAATATAAAAACAAAAATTATAAAAAGTATAAGTAAAATATACAAAGTATAGTAAAAATAATATAATTTAATATTTTATAATAATTATTATAATATCGTAACATTGACACATATATAGGCCTAACAATAATTTTTTTTATATTATAGTGTTTTGCAGGGCAAGATGCACGATGCTTTCATGTGCTGCATAAAGCCTATCATCCTATCATATTTTAGACTCACATTTCTTGATTAAGGTAAGAAGATTAGGCCTACCTATTGGTTTGACTGGTGTCTATACCAACCCATTATATCAGGGATTTACAAACTTTTTTGTCAGCCGAACCCCTTAAAGTATTTAGGCAACCCTAAATATTTACTTAAAGTAACCCCAGAGATTTAAGATAATCAATAATTTAACAAGACATTCACATGTTCATGGTTCTCTGATGCTGCTTAAAGGTCACATGACAGGCAGGTAAACAAATAAAATATTTCATCAGATTTTCATAATTTATGTGAATTATTCTGATTCTGTTTTTATTTTTAAAATTACTAATTTATTTTCATTTTCATAATAAAAAAAAAACCCTGATATAGATGAAAAAAAAAGCAAGTACATTTTAGCTTGACACATCTTGACTATATTTTAACAATGCTGTTTCTGGATTAGTTCATCCAAAGATAAAAAATTGGTGATCATTTACTCATTCTCATGTCTATATGTCTACTACGGGCACTTTTTATGATATTTCATGGTGCTTCTGCATTTTTTTTTAAAGCTTCATCCACATTCATTCTAATTGTGTGTAAAAGAGCAACCAATCTTCCCCTTTTACTTTCCACTGAAGAAAGTCATACAGGGTTGGAACGACATGAGGGTGAGTAAATAAGAGAATTTTCATTTTTGGATTAATTCCCATGATTTAAAATATCATCACAAGAGGAATCACTGCTTACTGACCTGTGGATGAGATGATGGCAAACACCTCCTGCAGTGACGGTAGCAGCGTGGCCGGCTCGGCCTTCCAGACGCCCTGCAGCAGCACACTCACCCTGGTCACCTGAGTCACATACTCCCGCAACTCCCGCTCTTCAGTGGCAGGACAGTGGAAATACGCAAAGGTGCGCACAAGCTGCTGACAGAAAAGAACTCCAGCCTTCTCTCGAGGGACGCACTGAGGGAAGTCTGTCAGTATGGTGGCCAGCTTGGCACAAGTTGCTGGTTCTGGCCGTTCACAGATGATGCGTAGGACCTCCGTCTGAAGCAATGGTGCCAACTCCAACACAGCCGGGCAGCTGATGAGCAGTCGGAGGGAACCGTGTAGAAAGTCCAAGATGGCAGGGTCTCTGCGGTCCAAAGAGCCATAGCCCTGCTGTAGGAGAACAAGTACGTATTCCTTGCTGAAGAAGCGGGCAAACTCATCGCGATGGTAACGTGCGTACGCTTCTTGCACTTGGAGGCCAACCTGTCGCTGAAAAGCATCCTCGCCCAGGAGAATAAGGCGGGTGGTGAGATGGTACAAGGCCTGGCACTGCTCCTCGGTCACTTCCTTTTCTGCAGCCTCCATGACTTTTTTCACAATAGCCCGTTTGACCGTCAGAGGATGGGAGGAGCTGACCAGCGCTTCCAAAATCTTATCCATGGCTGGACTGTATTGCACCACAGGAAAGGTGAGCTAAGCCAATGGAGCTGTAACTGTAGATGAGAGAGAATGATATTATTTCTGGTGCAATTCCTGATTGTGTCATAGTATTAATTATGTATGGCCATACTTCATGTGTGAATATCTTTTCAAAAAAAAAACCTGCCTCTGCTCAACAAAAACTAAATTAAACTAAAATCCACCGAACTAAATTGCAAAATGAAAATGTTAAAATGAAAGTTAATGAGAGTATTTCACCCAGTTTCTCCTATTGTCATCACTTTAAAGAAACAATTACTCACTAACTATTGTGTTTATTGCAAAGTATTATGTAAAAAGTAATTTAGCTCCAAACTTCTGTATTAACAAAAAAACCTTTTTGATTTTCCTTTTCAAATGTTTTTTTTTAATATTCCAAATAATGAAGTATTCTTATATTGAATAGTATATTATAATCATTAATCAATTAATACCGTAAATTGATTAAATAATACTTTTAAAAATTAAAATAAATTCAACACAATTAAAAGAATCATTTTAATAATCATGACCTTGCTTCAAGTCACAGGCTTCCTGACAAATATGTGACTCTTCGAAAACAGACCCTTTTCATACGAAGTTTATAATTATTTATTTAATTGTCTGTGAAGAAATGTACATTTATATGTATTCTTTGAGTAATATACAATCTTTTTATTCTCAAAAAAGATGTTTTATATATATAATAAGATAAGATAATTTCATTATTAGTTTAGTTTAGTTAGTTTGGTTTATTAATTAATGTTTACTTCATTAATCCCACAGGGGAAAATTCAGTAGGGCATGGGCAGCACATCACAGACTTCTTCCCAAATAAACATAAAAACAAGAATTGAATCACAGAAGAAACATTAGCCTAATACAGACACTTTCACATAATTACAAATTACATCAATACAACATGCTTCATAGTAAATTCAACCACTTATGAAATTTATAAATGACACAGACAGACATATTAAGAGTCCTTAATGAAATTCAAATTACAAATACGAATGGCTTCTGGTACAAAGGTAAACTTGTATCGGTTGGTCAAACACTTAATACTTCTAAGCCGTCTGCCAGAAGGCATTATCTCAAAGTGCATGTGCATGATACTCCAAGCTTTCCTTATCAGTTGCTGCTCATGAAATTCAGTTAGGCTTCGCAGTGGCATACCAGTAATTTCTGAGCAAGTCCTAACTATAGTTTGGAGGCTATTTTTATTCTTTAGATGGAAACCTGCATACGCATGAAAACTCGAGCCGCTCTCAATAAAAGTATTATTAAATGCACTCAATATAGATTTTTGTGCACAGAAAGAGTTCAGTTTCCTCAGGGCAAACATTCTTTGGTGAACCCTCTTGATAATAGCCTCTGTATTTTGCTGAAACTTTAAGGTTGTATCAAAAATGGTTCCACAGTATTTATACTCCTCTACTCTATCAACCTCTTTGTCCTTAATAAGCGCTGGTTGCACGTTTGGAGCGTTTTTTTTTTCTTTTTCTGAAATCAATCACCATCTCTTTTGTTTTCGTTATATTTAGTCCCAACTCTGCCTCATTTCAGCACGTAATAAACTTAATAAGTGCATGACTATCGTCACCCTTTGAGCTTGATAGAAAAGGAAAACTGTATCATCCGCATATTTATAAAACATAATTATCCTCATAACTTTTGACACTCATTTGTATAAAGGTAAAAAAAGAATTGATGACAGTGCACGGCCCTGTGGAGACCCAATAGATGTACAACCCTCTCAGAATATTTGGTTACTGTCTTTATGTTTTTAATGCTGCCAATTCTTGGCATTAATGTAAGGGCTCGCAAAATTGCTAGCCAGACGTCCTGGGGCTATTGTGTTTTCCAGTCGGGCTACCAACATTTTTTTTGGGGGGGGGGGGAGTTAAATTCATTTTCGGGCTACCAAAATCTGAAGAGTACCTGTCCGAAGGGCTACCAGGGATTTTGAAATTTTGCGAGTCCTGAATATAGCACTGACCTAAAGATGTAAAGGATGTTTAAATTAGTTAAATATAAAGTAGTATGTCTTAAGCACTCCAAAAAATGACAAAGCTGCTAGTATGAGAGAAAATTCCAACTGCTAATGTAAACAATGTTTTTCAACAAAAAAAATCAACCCTGACAAACGTGTATTTATTGTGTTACTCCCCTAGACAGAACATTCTAGAAAGAATCAACAACTTATGTTGTTGTTTGTTAAATGTGAGAACAGAAGTGTTTTCTCTAAAGCTGTCATTAAGATAAAGCTACCTGCTAACTACTCTGGCTAGCTAGCTTGACTAATACAAAGAGCAGCAAGGAATTAAACAAAGTATTTAGTAGCACGACACAATAAAAAACGAAACAGAAATAACCGCACACACTGTTTTTACGTTAAATAAGTAACCCGGTTTGTTTCTATCGTTATCGACAATATCAGCAGCTAAGCAGCCTGACTTAGGAATCGAAACAAAGCAGATACACACAAATGCCACAGCACTGACTTAGCAAAAACAAGATTTTATCTCCAGTCCTTACTAAAAGAGGCCAATAACCATCGACACTCACCGAATTACGTCATTCCGAAAATATCTTGCTACAGAACTGGATATAAATCACACCAAAAGCCGAAATATATATTTTCAGAAGATTAATGTTGCGAGCTATTTGGTGAACTGCGACCTCTTTCAATCAGCTGTTGAAACACACGTACGTCATCTGAACGCGCGCAAATGATGTCAGGACCTCACACTTGCGTCCAACACGTTGCCACACTGACCTCTCCCCAATACAGGATAGTGAGCTCCATTCTTTACAAGCAAAACTTAATGACTTGTATACTAACAAGGTTAATGGAGCTTTCGTGCGCTCAAGAGCTAAGTGGATAGAAAAGGGAGAGAGGAACACAGCATATTTTTTTGCCCTTGAAAAAATACATTTTAAAGAGAAAATCATTGTCAGCATTGTGTATTAATAACTCCTTATGTGAGGACCCTAAATTAATTTCAGAATTTGTTAGGTCTTTTTATGAAAAATTATATCAATCTGACTTTAATTATGATATCTGCAAAGCGTTTACTGATAATATTCAACATTTTATTCCATTGATAAATAATGACTTTAAAAATCTTTGTGATTCTGATCTTAAAAGAGCAGAATTGCAGTTAGCTCTTCGACATATGAAAAAAGGTAAGAGTCCAGGACCTGATGGACTTTCGATTGAACTTTACCAACATTTCTGGTATATTTTAGAAGAGACACTTTTCTTAATGTTCAATGATTGTATTAAAAAGAAGGAATTGGCGACAACTATGAAACAAGGCTTAATCTCCCTGATCCCTAAGCCAGGTAAGGATCGTTTGGATATTGCTAACTGGAGACCTAGTATACATACTTATCTATTGAAAATATACCAGTAAAAGACTCTGTTAAATATCTGGGAATCTATATTTCTAAAAAAAAAAAAAAAAACTACATGTGAACAATTGAATTTCTTGAATAATTGGCTACAAAGGGATCTTACCATTTTTGTGAGAGTATTACTGTCCAAAGCTGAAGGCCTTTCTAGATTTGTTTACCCTGCTCTTTCCATGTATGTTAGTGAGGACATTTCCAAAGATATCAATAAATCCTTCTTAGATTTTATATGGAAAAATAAACCTTACCAGTTAAAAAAGGACATTATATCAGGCAAAAGTGTAGAAGGTGGCTTAGAGATGATAGATTTTTTTTTTACATTAACAATACTTTTAAACTTAATTGGTTAAGAAATTGTCTAAAAAATGATAATTCTATGTGGTTCTTTATCCCACAACGTATCTTTCAAAAACTTGGAGGGTTATCTTTTCTTCTGAAATGTAACTTTCTTCCAGGAATGTTACCTATTAAATTATCTAAATTTCACCAGCAGGTATTACTGGCTTGGAAAAATTGTTTCCATCACAACTTTTCTCCACATAAAATGCTTTTATGGAACAATTGTCTTATTACTTCTAGGAATACGACCTGGTCAAATCCTTCACAAAATGTACCCATGTAAAGTAGCTATTTCTAAATTCATGGACATTGACAATAATTGCAGTTTTTGTAACACACATGAGGAAGACTTGTGTCATTTGTTTTATAATTGCGATTTGTCTCTTAGATTTTGGTCTGATGTTAGTGCCTTTCTATTTCTGCGAAGAAATGTTAATTATGTGTTATCTTTAAAAGATGTTATTTGTACTTATTCACACAAAAGTAAAATGATTGATAATTTATGTCGTTATCTTTTACATTTTGCAAGGTAAATATTATATTCATAAACAGAAATTTGCGAAATGCATACCAAAGTGTAATCTATTTTTATCAGAAATGGAAGCTTTGAAAAAGTCTCTAATGCAAATTAATAACAAAAAGAATGACATATTGTTAGATTTCATGGAGAATTTTTTTTCTGATATAGCTCCCCCGCTGCAATCTGTGAATATGTCCTAAGGAAAAAGGAAGAAAATTTGAACTATTGTTTAGTTGTTTATATGGTTTTTTTTTGTGTGTGTGTGTTTTATTTTGTTTTTACGATGTGGTTATTTGTTTATTTTATTTATTTTTCTTCTCTTAAACACTGTTCTACAGTTTAAGATTGCTCTTATATTTTGTGTATCTGGATGTACTTGTTAATATTTTTGTTTGTTCAATCATTCTTCTTTAATAAAAAAAATAATAAAAAAAAATAAAACGTTGCCACACTGACACATAAATCGTTATTTATTTCTTAAGGAATAAACCATTCACCTTATCCTGCTGGCTTAATCTACAGTTTTTCCTTGTCAAATGGACTTCTTCATTATGCCAAACAATAAAGAAGTATTCTTATATTGAGTAGTGTGTTATCCATTAATTCATTACAATAATAAATTGATTTAAAAAACATATTATTAACAATAAATCATCTAAATAATTTAAACTAAATGAAAATAATACATGTATTAATTATGACTTCAAGTCACAGATGTCTTATAGGCTATATCTTACATGTCTTGTTTATTAATTAGCCTACCATACAGTAAGTCAGTACATTATACCGTTTTGCTCGCATTTGGCACTTGTAAATTCCATTGAATGCCCATGAGTTAAAAAAACGTTTTACTGTGTTTAAATTCATACTTTTGGAGAATGTAGCCTACTTCAAAAGACAAAAAAATCTCAACCACTGATGAAGTGTTCTCAAGCCATGCATAGGTAATATAACTAGGCATTGAAATAATACTCATTAAAATATCTTTAAAACTTTATGTTTCCCAGTTCAACATTGAAACTTCTGCAACATGTCCCAGATAAATGCATCAGCACATGATACTTTTTGCCATATTTTCTGCTTTGTAAAATATTTTTAATATAATATGATTGCACTGTACTGAAGAGGTGGATTTCCAATCCCCTCCTCTTCTAGCATATAATGAATATGTAATCATATGTTTTCTTAATACTAGTGTATATATTCTGGTATTTATAAGCAATGTCTGTATTTGGTGTCTGAGAGGAGGGTTTGACCCATCTCAGGAATGCAGTAGCCTAACTGTGTTTACTCATTTAGCCTGGCTTCCAGAGAATAAATATGTACTTGTTTTGTAATAGTTCATTTGAATCATTATATAATCGAATGTTATATTTTATAGAAAAAGAGTTATCAGTTTGAACTTTGTTCTTATTCATTTTATTATGTGGTTCTCATGATAGCCGTATGAGACCTGTAAGGACCAGCACACCACATGTATCCACTAACACTTATGTATGCTTAACATGTACTATGCTTAATTCTTTTTAGGGTTTATAGCACTATTAGTTGCTATGTTAAACTATTACAGTGAATCATGTGTAGAAGTTTGTATCAGTGCTCTGTATTGTTTTGTTCCAGTGATGTGCTGCAGATATTGCCTATGTTTTATCTAATGGCGTATTTGCAGGGGATGTTTTAGGACAGGCATGTGACCATGCCAAAGGAACAGTATGCAGGAGAATCAACAGCTGCCCAGATGAGAATTGCCCTCACAAGATTTATGACTCACCTACTATCCTTACAATAGTTGCTTACGAATGGAACTTAGTGTCTCCAAGATACTGCCTTCAAGAAAAGACCAAACTTCCCTGCCTTTAACTTCTAGTAATCCTAAAGACCTTGATTAGCTTGTTCAGACAAGTTTGATTAGGGTTGGAACTAAACTCTGCAGGAAAATGGACCCAGTGGGCCAAAGTTGAGAACCCCTGCTATAAGTAGTGTTTCTGCATTATAAGTTAGGTTGAGGCTGGCTCCTCTTACTAAATTTCTACTGCCTTTGGATGTGTGGAGAACTCAGTTTTCAGTAAACTCTCTGTCAACTGATTGAACTTCAATTTGACTGCTGGTCTTCATTGTGCATATTGGTCTCTCTATGTGGTTTAACTAATTCCCCTACAGTACAGATGCCATGCTCTTCACATTTCTGCCTTTTTTTGACTTTGCATCCTCTGGATCAAAGTCATCCACTAAACAAATACATGCTAATTTACAAAGTTTCCATCTATTTAATATTCAAAAACATGCAGCATACACATCTTACGTAATAAAGTTTCCTTACCCGTTGTTTTTGAACTACGGCTTTTTTTATTTTCTGAAACCAAAAACTGCTTTTTCTTTGGTGAAAAAAAAAACAAAAAAAACAATTGGTCTTAAAAGGGGTATGAGAGAAGTTTTATGAGGGTAAGCTACTGACTGTAAATTGACTATAGTAAATCTAATGACCAACTTAAAATGCATTTTTACCTTTGTTCAAAGCAATCCCTTGCAGGGTTTAACCTTCAACATTTTGGTAACCACCAGGGGCGCCTTAAGATAACCGGAGGCCCCCGGGCTACAGCGTTACAGTAGGCCCCCCCTTCCCTAGATAACTTTTTTTTTTAAGCTTCCTAATGTTTTTTAAGCTTCCTTTCTGCATAAAATGTGAATATAAGTGAATATGCAAATTCATTCATTGCCAGAAAGTGGCGCTTGTGGAACAGTTACATAAAGTAAACATGTTATTACAGGCATTATACGGAGGTAATATGAAAAGAAAATGCCATCAAAACTTTCCTGGCCGAAATGTGAGTTTACAGGTATGATTTAAACACCATCAATTACATAAAATATTCATTATTCATCATCAGTAGATCGGAACAACACTTGGCAAGTTGGCATAAATGTGAGCTATTTGGTGATTGCTAACTGCGTTTTTATTTTAAAACGAGCCGCTCGCGCTTAATTAACTCAATCATAGCCGTTCAAAGTTTAATGATCACAATTAAACAATAGATGATTCCTATTCTTCCATCCCCAGATTTGAGATTGAGACTCTCAAGCAACATGCTGGAACACAGTGACTGAATCTAAAACCTTCAGTTGACACACACAGATTACATCCATGCAAGTCAATGAATTCGCACTGTATGACGTTACAGAAAGTTGTCCGGTCGAGCTCCTTTCACACAGCAGTGTCATGGTGGGCTTTACTAGCGCATGCATTGTGTATTCCGCTAGTATATCGGTGGAATACACGGAACATACCAACTATACAAACTGTGTGGGGGAAACTTAAATTGAACCATTCACTATAAACTACAACCAGGGCATCGCTGAAAATGAGTGTGTGAGTTTGTTTGCAAAATGCTGTTGTCACTGCTGCAAATTCCCATATATTCATATAATTATTCGAAAAAATATAATTTCCTTGCAGCCAGTGGGGCCCCTTCCCAGTGTAGGCCCCTGGGCTTCAGCCCGTTAAAGGGTTAGTTCACCCAAAAATGAAAATTCTGTCATTAATTACTCACCCTCGTGTTGTTAGTCACACGGACTACTTTGTCGATCATCTTGATACTTTTCTGGACCTTGAACGTGGTAGTTACCTTGCTGTCTATGGGAGGGTCAGAGAGCCCTAATATTTCATCAAAAATATCTTAAATTGTGTTCTGAAGATGAGCGAAGGTCTTATGGGTTTCGAACAACACGAGGGTGAGTAATTAATGACATAATTTTCATTTTTGGGTGAACTAACCCTTTAAAGCCTGTGCATTAATGCGCCCCTGGTAACCACCCTGGTACTTAGATCCTATTCCTCCGGTCTCTCCCTCCACTTTCCTGTCAGTTCTTTACTAACCAAAGGAAATTCATGATGCATATTGCCAAGTATCCCCATGAGCATTCATATGTAAGCGACAGTGGGGTAAGCCATATTTCACTTGGTCCTCAAGATAAGGAAAAGTACAATGAAATCACAACACAAGAGAAGTACAATGAAAGTAGTTTCAGGATGTTGCCTATCATTTTAAATTATCAAAATGTATCTATGACAAAAGGTTCTAAAAATATGGCTTCTTATAAAAATTTTTTAAAAAAGTGTTCCCGTGGCTCAGTTTGGAGTAAGTTGATCCGAGTCAGTGGGTAAGATGCACCATCTGGGTGTAAACGGACCAATTAATCTGATTCAAACCCATGTGAAATTGAATTTAAAAAAAAAATTATTTAATAATCAAATTTCCTTTTACAAACAGTCATTTTACTTTTCTTAAAACTAACTTAAACAGCATTTTTTGAGTAAAACTTAACATGTTTTTTTAGATTTTGTAGATAAAGTTAAATAAAAACTGAATTTGAATGTGTCACGACATACACTGGGAGCACAGAAACGAACGTAGAGACGAGGAATAAAGTAAAATTTCAAAGATTTAATAAACAAAAGCTGGGAATACAGAGACACGGGATACACTGAGGACACGAAATGACATTCGACAGCGGACAGGAAACAAGGGGCAAAACACAGCTTATATAAACAGAAACTAATGGGACACACCTGGGATCAATAGAACTAAATGGGAATAGGAACAGGATAAACCAAATATGGGCATAAACATTAACCTGGAGCACATGGGGGAGGAAAACACAACACGAGACATGGAACAAAGTCTGACAATACTCCCGGAAGGCGCGTCCCGCGCCGTACAACATCCAACAGAGAAGGGGGGGTGGGCGTTCTGGAGGTCACTCAGGACAGACACGAGACGGCGGGCCTCCAGAGTGATACCCGTTCAGGGTGCCATGGCGGAGCAGGCAGCTTGGGGAGTCATGCTGGAGTAGGGAACTCAGGAGGCCATGGTGGATCCGACAGTCCAGGAGGCCACGTTGGAGCAGGTAGTTCAGGAGGCCATGGTAAAGCAGCCTCCGAGGCCGCGGCCCCAGCCCCCGCCCCGGCCTCTACGACTGGGGCCCTACTACCCCCCCTCCAAAAAAAAATTGGGGAAGATTTCGGACTCCGAGGCCCTCCGTGGCCATAACCGGGGACTGGAGCCCTCCCTGGGCTTAACTGGGGGTCTGAAGTCCTCCCTGGGCTTGACTGGGGATCTGGAGCCCTCCCTGGGCTCGACGGGGGATCAGGAGCCCTCCGTGGGCTATACTCGGGAGCAGGAGCCCTCCGTGGGCTATACTCGGGAGCAGGAGCCCTCACTAGAGCGAGCTCCGGGGCTGGAGCCGACACTGGAGCGAGCTCTGGGGCTGGAGCCGACACTGGAGCGAGCTCTGGGGCGGCCGGCGGGTTTGACTTGGGGGCGGCTGGGGGGGCGCACTTCGGAGTGGCCGGCAAACTTGACTCTGGAGCGGCCATGGCTGGCAGACTTGACAACGGCGTGGCCGGCGGGCTTGAGTGAGCCGTTGCTGGCGGGCTTGTCTTCGGAGCAGCCGGCAGGCTTGACTTCTGAGCGGCCGGCGGGCATGACAACGGCGCAGCCGGTGAGCTTGACTTCTGAGCGGCCGGCGGGCTGGAGTGAGCCCCGGCCGGCACGTTTGACTTGGGAGCGGCTGGTGGGCTCAACTTCGGAGTGGCCGGCAAACTTGACTCTGGAGCGGCCATGGCTGGCAGACTTGACAACGGCGTGGCCGGCGGGCTTGAGTGAGCCGTTGCTGGCGGGCTTGTCTTCGGAGCAGCCGGCAGGCTTGACTTCTGAGCGGCCGGCGGGCATGACAACGGCGCAGCCGGTGAGCTTGACTTCTGAGCGGCCGGCGGGCTGGAGTGAGCCCCGGCCGGCACGCTTAACAGCAGGTCAGTTCTCATACCGCGGGGAAAACACAGGAGAAACAAAAGAAAACAAAGGACTATTCAAAAGGAAAACAAAACACGGGAGAAGGAGCACCGCTTACTGTTTCGGTCCGCTGTTCTGTCCCGACACACACACTGGGAGCACAGGAACGAACGCGGAGACGAGGAATAAAGTAAATTTAAAAGAGATTTAATAAACAAAAGCTGGGAATACAGAGACACGGGATACACTGAGGACACGAAATGACATTCGACAGCGGACAGGAAACAAGGGGCAAAACACACCTTATATAAACAGAAACTAATGGGACACACCTGGGATCAATAGAACTAAATGGGAATAGGAACAGGAAAAAGCAAACATGGGCATAAAAATTAACCTGGAGCACATGGGGGAGGAAAACACAACACGAGACATGGAACAAAGTCTGACAGAATGAAGGAATAAATGTCACTGAAACTAATAAACATTTTAGTCAAAAGATTCTTGGCATAGTAGCTTTTCTGCAACGTCGAACAGGCCATTAGGGACTAGAGGTGGAAAAATATATGATTATAATGTGGTTAAAAACATCTTCTGTTTCTTATCAGAGAAGGATTTGGTGCACTTGTACACTGTCCCTATCAAATAAACTACAAATCATATGCATATACGGTTAGGTCCATATATATTCGGACACAGGCACAATTTTTATTATTTTAGCTGTTGACCAAAACATATTCGAGTTACAGTTATATAATGACACTCTGAGCTTTAATTTGAGGGTATTCTCATCAAAATTGGTGGAAAGGTTAAGGAATTACAGCTCTTTAATATGTACCTCCCCCCTCTTTAAAGGGACCATAAGTAATTGGACAATTAACTCAAAAGCCATTTCATGGACAGGTGTGGGCTATTCCTTTTTATTTCTACATCAATTAAGCAGGTAAAAGGTCTGGAGTTGATTCTAAGTGTTGTAAGAATCTATAGTCTGCCCCGACCCAGATTCCACTCCACAATATATGTTTGATCATGCTCATTTCCCAAAATGGCTTAATTATTATAGAGAAAAAGAAAGTCAACAGTTGTGTTGTTTCTAGACCATTTGGGATAATCACAATCCTGAGCAAATGTGACCAATTGTAGAATGGAATAGGTCTGGGACACCGAGAACCATCTCAGACAAAGGGGTGTCAGGACTTAATTAACATACAGACCATTGCCATTTGCATTTGGAAGCTGTTGCTGTGAACTCACATCATGCGGTCAAAGGAGCTCTCCATACAAGTAAAATAGACAATTGTTAGGCTTCAAAACCAAACAAATCCATCAGAGAGATAGCAGGAACATTAGGAGTGGCCAAAAAAAACAATGCACTGGTGAGCTCAGCAACATAAAAAGGCCTGGACGTCCACAGAGGACAACAGTTGTGGATGATCAGAACCCTTTCACAACATCCAGCCAAGTGAAGAACACTCCCCCGGAGGTAGGCATGTCACTGTCAACGTCTATAATCAAGAGAAGACTTCACAAGAGCAAATACAGAGGGTTCACCACAAGGTGCAAACCATTCATAAGCCTCAAGAATAGAAAGGTCAGATTAGACTTTGCCAAAAAACATCTAATAAAGCCAGACCACTTCTGGAATAGCATTCTTTGGACGGATGAAATTAAAATCAGCTTTATTAAGATGAGCTTGAGAACAGCTCATGATCCAAATCATACAACATCTTCTGTGAAACATGGTGGAGGAGGTGTGATGGCATGGGCATGCATGGCTTCCAGTGGCACTGGGTTACTGGTGTTTATTGATGACGTGACAGAAGCAGCCGGATGGAACATACTGTTTGCCCAGATTCAGCCAAATGCAGCAAAGTTGATTGGACAGCGCTTCAGTAGAAATTGACAATGACCCGAAACATACTGCAAAAGCAACCCAGTAGTTTTTGAACGTAAAAAAGTGGAATATTCTGCAATGTCCAAGTCAATCTCCTAATCTCAACCTGGTTGAGCATGCACTTGCTGAAGACAAAACTAAAGGCAGCAAGACCCACAAGCAAACAACAACTGAAGTCAGCTGCAGTAAAGGCCTGGCAAAGCATCACAAAGGAGGAAACCCAGTCTTGGTAATGTCCGTGAGTTCCAGACTTAAGACAGTCATTGCCTGCAAAGGATTCTCAACAAAATATTAAAATTGAACATTATAATTTTATTTATTTGTCTAATTACATTTGAGCACCTGAAAATGGGGGGACTGTGTATAAAAATGGTTGTAATTCCTAAGTATTTGATGTTATATTTTTGTTCAACCCCTTAAATTAAAGCTTAAAGTCTGCACTTCAATTTCATCTTGATTGTTTCATTTTAATTCTATTCTGGTGGCATACAGAGGCAAAATTATGAAAATTGTGTCAGTATCCAAATATATATGGACCTAACTGTGTGTGTGTGTATATATATATATATATATATATATATATATATATACACTATA
>NW_015670982.1:1355783-1360566 GCF_001515625.1 Sinocyclocheilus rhinocerous
CTGTATATATAAAATGATCAACTAAACCAGTCGCGTAATGTCACATAAAAATACCAGTTTATACTACAGAGTCTCATGGTCATTTAAAAGATAAAATGCTGGCTCAATTTGCCCCATAGCTGCCATTTTTGTAAAAAAAAAAAAAACCTTACTAATTCAGACTGATATTTAACTAAATGACATGCATGGTTTTATACGTTGCTAAATCACCTACAGTATATGTATCATAAATAATATTAGACCTGGATACATTTTCTTTGATGTAACAGCCATTACATCTGTTATGCTAAAATTTTGCTTTGACAAGCCAACAAGTAAATGGGTGCCTTCCACTCCTCCCATGTGTTTCTCCTTTTCACAGTCTGGCAGAAATGATGGGTGGTTCCAAAATACATGGTCACGTGACAGTAAAAGTGTACAGCTGTCAAAATACAGGGGGTGGATCAACTTAACCACTGGCTCAACTTACCCCACTCTCTCCTAATGAATGCCATTGATCTTCAGCTTGGTATACCACATGAATTCCATGCACAAAGAAAAAAAATGCTCTTTCAAGGTTAGTGCATGCAGGTTAATGTTAATTTCTTTGCGTGCAAATGTATGGTGAAAATGCAAAAGTGTGCTATTTGACTGATTGTATTCAAGTTAGACAGGCATCAAACAACACATAGAAAACAGAGATTTCAATATGAAAACAATTAACAAATATCTCCCATAGAGCATGAAAGAGAAATACAAAATAATCACAGAGAATCATGCAGGGTTATATCAGGATATACTCATTTACTTTTAATCATTCCTTTTAGGTATTCCCTCAAATGCTTCTACAAGAAACTCTCTGGTCAAAGCCACATCCACTTTGACTGGCAGTGACTGTAAACAATCCACAAAGTCTGTAACCGAAATATCATACACCACATAATTTTCAGTGAATTAATGTCAATTTAATAATTAAAAGTATTGCTATCTAACTTAACCAATACAGAGATTTTTATTTTTTTTACTTATGCACCCGTATCACATGCAGGTGACTGTGACTTATGAGTCACGGTTTATTTAAGGTAACCCTGACCACAAGCAAGGTATTGTTTTACATTGTAAACAGCAATAAAATTAATGTAAAACATCAATTACTTTGAAAATGACTCAGAAAAACAAATGACTGTTATTTGCATTTTTCCATTAGTTTCACCATTCAGAAGACTTCCACATCCAAGTCCCCCCCTTAAATCAGTATAGGCCTATTATGTATTATATTACATACAATTCAGACATGTGGAACTTCAAACTAAGCATCATAATGGGAAAGAAAGGTGAAAGTGACTTGCTAGTCGTGCTCGTCTGAGTATTTCAGAAACTACTGGGATTCTCTGGCCGAAAAAGCCTTGCTGATAACAGCGGTCAGAGAAGAATGGCCAGGCTAGTTCAAGCTAAATGAAAGGCAGTAATTCAAATAACCACTCGTTACAACCGGGGATGCAGAAAATCATCTCTTAATGTACAACAAGTCTCGTCAAACTTTGAAGCAGATGGGCTACAGGATGTGGAGGAACAGGAGTTTTGCATCATGGATGTGCAGCCCACAAATTTGCTGCATCTGTCATGTTAATATGGATTGGTTTCCAGCACCTTGTTGAAGCAATGTCACAAAAATTTAAGGCAGTTCTGAAGGCAAAAGGGGGTCCTACGCGGTAATAGCAAGGTAAGTAGCAGTGAGTTTTCATGTCCTTTAAATAAACAAAACTACTAGACACTGTCGTATCTGCACTACTTTGATAATGATGTGCTAGGATTTGCATGTTCCATGTCAGAGCCCCGGTGAAGGGGATAAACTGTTCAGTGCTCAACCATCCTTAAACCAAAGCAGCTCACTACAGCAGAGATTAAGATGACTCTCACTGAACTTCTCCTGTTTGTCCTTGGACTGACTACAGGAGAAAATTATAGAATACACATATATGTGCCCACTAAAAAGTCTCCTTTAAAGTCGTCTTTTTGCTGTGAAGTCTTTACTGAATTTTATAAAGTAAATGTAAGAATAACTTTTACATAGTTAGTATTAGTAATATTTCAAGACAAACATTTATTAGACTGATGCAACTTAGATTTACTTGATTTAGAAAAAGAATGTTAAAATGTTAGTATAAGATATGATACATCAGGCTTTTAAAGAACGTTTATCTTTCAATCATCATTTTGGTGCATTGCATTATGTTTTGTCTCCTACAATAAAAACCACAGAGCTTTAATCAAAAACGAATAAATTAAATATCATCAGACATTAGTATTGGGAGATATAGAGTGACAACTGATATTCATTTTATATATACTGTTATAAAGATCTCACTGATTGCATTACAGGCTATCACAATTTCATCTTACTTTTCAGCTATATAAATTACAACATCTGCACCAAATTTCATATTTTTGGGCCCCATATATATGAGAATATGGGACTCACACTCAAAGGGGAAAATAACACATCAATAATGGTTTAATAAACTGTTCCATTTAAATAAAATTGGATTTTTATGACTATTATGTATGACTTTACAGTTTTAACTAATGTTAACAAGTCTTACATACATCTTACATAAATTCTAATCCAAAAGGATCAACAATAAGTGACACTATTTAAACTTTTAACTTGTAGCAGTGTGTTTCTGAACAAAGGATAGTCATGATGAAAACACTGTTTCTTTTGTGTGTGTGCTTGTGCGTGTGCGTGTGTGTATACTGTTATTCAAATTTATAATGAACATGCACATGAAAAAATTAGATTTGGACAGTGGGGCAGAGGGCAATGTTTTCACAGACTAACAACTGTACTATTATTATTATTATTCTCACAGCTCATAGTTTGACATATTTAATGTTCTTTTAGAGTTTACAGAGATTGTTTAAACTAAATCTTGCCTGTCGACAGGCATAAACCTGGCCACCAAAAGTATTTGCCTGAGGACTGCTCAGCACTGCCTCCTGGTGTCCGCAGGAACAAAAAGTCTCTGCTTTTAAATGAACCTAATGCATGTATAAATGCTCTCCAGCAGATGGAGTGATAGGAACCACTGGGACAGGAACCACTGAGGTGCCTGTGACAGGGATCTCTCAGACCACATGTGGTTCTAAAGCAGCATTATATGGACCCTATGGGGCATCCATGAGAAGGACACTCTGGAGAGCTTTTGGACTGGAACAATCAAGATGGAAATGGCCAAGACAGGAAGCTCTAGCAGTGGTGAGGCCTTGGGCAGCAGCTCTGAGCGGTGTTCATGACAGGGATCATCATTAAAACAGTGGCAAACAAACAAACAGTGTAGACATCCATAGGCAGCAACCCTGCAAATACTGCTGCCTCAAGCCCAGAATTAAAAAAGAAATCATAATTCAGAACTTGTCATTTCTACAAAGCCCTTTTTTTTTGTGATCATAACCAGTCGTTAAGGAGTAGTCTGTCAAAAGGAATCCTCTGCTCAGGATTGGGATGTTGACAGGCATTGATCAAATAGCTGCATTCTGAGCAGAAAGACTCTCACAGGGCGAGGGGCGCTGCAAGACCATATTTATTATGGCAATAAACTCCCCTTCGATGCTCGTGACCACGTCATTGTCCTGTTGTTCTGTCAGCAGAGACACAATCTCACCTTCTGACAGACTAACTGCACTATCATGGACATGAAGTTGAAGATTCTCCTGCATCTGCTGGTCCTCAGAAGAAGGGAGGACGTCAGGGCTGCTGCTAGGAGCTTCCTGATGATCACAATCCTCTAAAGTACATGTGATGTGCTGTAGAGAAATCAGATCTAAAGAGGGGAATAGAAATTAAAAGATTGAATAGCTCTAATAAAATATACGTATATAGCAAGACAGGGGGACAGTTTTTGATGTACAGTGCTCCATTATATGCATATTTACATTAAGGTGATGTGATTTTTATCAGTAGAGCTCCTAGAAGGTCTGGTCTCAGCGTCCTGCTCCAGCTTCTCACTCTGCTCCACTTTCTCACCCTGAGCTTTCCTACCCTTACGAGCTCTTGGACAAGAGAAGTGGAAACAGGCCAGCCTCCTCCAAAACCTACTTGTCTTCCTCGCCCTCTTCTCCTCTCTCACCTTCCTCTCTCCTCCATCTTCCTCAGTACCAGCACACCTCTCATCACGCTGATGAGGATTTGTCATATTGGCGGTGGATTGTAATGGTGTACTTGGAGGGGAATTGTACACAAACTCGCTGTCTGGCGCTATCTTCACACAAGAAATTCACACAAATTCACTGTCTCTCCAAACTACCCACAAAAGTAATATTTCACATCTTTACATACTCTCACATTCCACAACTGTCACTGAACTCTTCAAATTTTGACTGTGACATGATAAGGGAATCACGCAGAGCGGTTTGTCATTTGGCTACATTAAAAATAAAAAAAGCTCATTACTTAGAAAACTTGTTAAACAAGTTTGTTGAACTGTATAAATTAACTGTTTAATCCCAAAACTGCTAAATAAAGAAATAATGAGTGCATGAATTTATTTTCATAAATTAGATAATAGTTTTGAGGAAAGGTCTAGCATTAGTTGTTTACAGATCCCACATGATTTGATAACGCTGCACTGATTACACTGCATCCTATCCTTTTTTAACTGTTTTAATACGTTCCAAATCCATTTTTAATATTGTTTATTCCTTGCTTTTACTGTTATTTTTATATATTGTGCATGCTATTTTTATTTCCCTATCCAGTACATTTGTGATTATATATATATATATATATATATATATATATATA
>NW_015670982.1:1360804-1364152 GCF_001515625.1 Sinocyclocheilus rhinocerous
TGTTTATGTAAAGCACTTTGAATTTCCATTGTGTATGAAATGTGCTATAAAATGTAATTGGCAGTTATAATGAACAAATAAACCTAAATAAATAAGCAAATAAACATAACATTATGCATAATTTCAAATGATTATTCTAAAGACACTTACCAGTAGTAAACTGTAATTATTGTTTTACTTAACTCCCGTTTTCATTGCCATTTAAAATAGCAGAATATAATGGAATTCTGATATTCTGACATTATACAAGAAACTGACTCCCTTGATAAAGAGAAACCTACATTTGCTTTCAATGAAAATAAGCCTAATGAAATTTGATGATATTACCCTGCATTATGGACTTTTTAATAGCCGAAAACCAATCCAGATGACTGTTTTTCAATTTTTTTTTACTCCAGTGAATAATTATTTTATTCCTTTTGTTTCTAAATACATCAATCATGTTTTGATGTTTTGCAGTAATCAGGGAGATTTAGTCATTTTGAGTCCCAGATCCTCAATATCTTTTCGTAGACTGGTTTCTCCAAATTTTATGTTTTCCGTTTTCTTTGTTCTCTCTCTTTTTTTGTGACTCATTGAAAAGTTGCTCACTTCTCATTCATTATAGGTGATCATTTGCTAGAAGAGGTTCTGTTTCCTCTCACTCCACGTACCAACGAATCTCTTCTGAGGTGAAAAATGTGTCCATTTTCATTCATCATAACCAGGAACCATGTTTCTTTCATCTCCTTGAAGTTGGAAGAGAAAAGGCCAAATTGACAGGCTGATTATTTAGTGGCCATAATGTTTGGTTTGTGAAGCAAAAACAACATATGGCAACAATGACAATGGAAAGTCAATAGAGTTTGTATGAGTTTATTAGAACAAACAATCAAAGGTCAAAACCAGTAGATTAGTAAATATAGCAACCATACCCAAAACAGATGGCAAAATAGGCAAAATGAAGGGAAAAGAAATGGTAAAATGATTAACTAAAATTTATTTAAAGATTGGCAAGATACACAGAGAAAATCTGTTCCCTTTGCTTGTAACAACCAGCTGCAGTGCAGTAGTGTTGGAGGTTACATGCTTACATGTAAAAAATAAAGAAAATGTGAGGAATAAAACCAACATGTTTTAAGATATGAATCCATTTGTGTCTCTGACTTTAATTTGCTTTTAACAAATTTCAGTCTTTGAATGTTTGTTTGACACTCTCCACATTATTTGTACATTTTTATCTCAAAATTTCTCTAGTTTTTTTTTCCGATCTAAGCTTTAGAAGACTTATTTACAAACCAATGGAAAATAAACTTTTTATTTAACATTTAACATCTAAGCACAGCTGACTACAAAGATAAATATCTTATATTCTTAAATTAAAAAGTATATTTTAGACCTATTTTATTTTTATTTTTTAAGTGTCTTAAATGTTCACAAAAGAATCACTGACTTCCTCTTTGTTGCAGAGAAATGCATCTGTGTTCATTTTCTGTAAGGAAGACATTTGTAAATTGTAGTGAACAATAGTATGCATTTTACTTTTATTGTATAATTCATTACTTTAGAATCAGGCATAATCTGCATATTAAGTGAAAGCAATTTTCACATGTTATTTATTACTTGCCTTTAATTATAGAGACAAAGAAAGTTGAGCTTCTCCTCACAGTCTCTGTTCTCCCATCGCTCTGTCTTGGTGTTGCGGGCTCCACAACGGTGCGGCTCAGGTGGGCATGAGGGCAGAGGGAGGCTGTTTTGATCATTTATCACATTCAGCCAATTCCAGTTTCCATTCAGAAAGCGCAGGCCTGTCCACACACTGTCTGTCTGGGCATTATTAGTCTGACTTTTAATCTGATTTACTGGCCAACCAAAATGAAAAGAAGCCAGATCAGTGTAGTAAGACCTGCAGTACACCAGAGCTTCCTCCCATGTCTTATTCTCCTGCACCAGAATGAAGTTCTCATGGCAGAAGAAAGAGTAATTATTCGAACATGATATTTTTTTCCAATGGTCCTCATAAATGAGTGCACAAAAAGGGGGATTGTCAAGTAAGTATTCCACAGCTGAAGTATTGGTATTCTCAGACTTCAGTGCCTTGCATGAGTGTTCCTGGCTGTTGATCCAACTTTCACCATATGTTCCTCCAGCTGCCTCTTCAAGCATCTGAAGATCCTCATTGTTAGAGACTATAGACAGGTTTTTATAAAAGTGTTTGCAATAATTCTGAGCATCAGCGCAGGTCACTGAAGCGGTCACATGAATGTGCACTTTAACTCCAGTACTATTCTTTGTTAGTCCATAAAGGACAAACAGGAGAAGTCCAGTGAAAGTCATCTTCAACTCTGCTGCAGTGAGCTGTTTTGGTTGTTTAAGTTTAAGGATGGTTGAGCACTGAACAGTAGTTTATCACCTTCACTGGGCTGCTGACAGAACATTCAAATCCTACGGCAGGTCTATTTTGTTTATTTAAATAAGCTGGGAAGTCAGATGAAGCAGTCTGAAAAGGCTTTTACATTTTTGAAGGAAAGATGTTAAGGTCCAAATAAAAGAGCATCTCTGTCTATATATTTTATGTGTATATTGGCTACATGAAACCCTTCAAAATCAAGTTGTTTATACCCTGATGCAAAGATGAAACTACTGAATGAAGTTTGAATATGATACATTTCAGAAAATATACAAATAACAGCAAAAGAAGCTAAAGGAAAAGAAAAATCAATGATATTGTGACCACACAATGTCAAGCCACAGCATCAAGACACTTCTTTACTGTTCGTATGTTTCTTTTTGAAAGAACAGTTGAACCAGTAAATAAAGTGTTGCTTGTTTAGTGTTTCTATTACTTTTTAGTGTTAAATTAAGTTTTACACAAAATATAGACTTTTCTTAGAAATTTTAATAGATCAGCCTTGTTCAAGTTACTATCATCTCAATGTTTGACTGCGGCTGACATTCAAGGGTCATTCAAACACACACAGCAGTGGATGACCAACAGATTGTTTGTCAAGCATCAGCTGAAAATTACTCTGAAAAACAGCAAACAAATGTTTTTCATTCTGCATGCAAAGAAATTCCACATCAACAATCATTATTCAAATGAGAGAAATTATGATTTGCCTTTGTCTACATTTACATTTCTTAGAATGAACATGATACATGTTCAGTGCTGACAGACTGATTCCGATAACTTCTTATTGAAATATCCCTTGCAGTGATGAACATACACACACACATTATTTTTAATTCTATGCTTCGTGTGTGTGTGATCAACTTGATCACTTTTCTCACCAGCAGATGGAGTGAGCAACATATCAATAATCCATTATATATATATATATATATATATATATATTCTGATAACAAACA
>NW_015670982.1:1364350-1370680 GCF_001515625.1 Sinocyclocheilus rhinocerous
ATATATATATATTCTGATAACAGTTTCTTTCTTTCAGAAAGAGATGCGGATATATAATAAATATATGATTTATGATACATTTTTCTCAGATTTAGTTTGGCGTAATAAGACTCAGTTTGCCACAGCACCACTGGTCTCATTCTGGAGAAGTTCTGTGAGGACAAAAGCAACTGCCTGTAATCAAGGAGACATAATTGTTCATTTACTTTATCCAGTTTAGATTTACAGGGACATTGCACATTAATAAACCCTATAAAAAGTGCAAGTTTAGCTATCATTTTCAGCTGTAAGCAACACATAAGACTATCAAAATTATGGAGGACGTGATCAGCAGAGACACATGTCCATTTAGACCTGGCAAAAACATGTCTCAAATGCGAAAACTTGTGTCTGGGTTTTGAGGGGATGCTGTTTGGTTTTGTGAGTTCATACATCACTTACTACGTATGTGATAAAGCACAAAAATATTATATATAGGCTATATATTCTAAATATATTTTATAATTGAATACATTTTGTGGAGTACCTGTTTTGAGTGATTCACACAATCTTTGTCACTGGATGTCTATTACTGAAGATGTTTGAAGTCTTTAGATGTTTGTATAGCAATGTTTTGTATTTCTACTACAATGTGGAATTGGTAGTACCAGTGAATTGGTGGGTTTTTGTTAAATGTGAGCCAAAATTATCACAATTAAAAGAACCAAAAACTTAAACTACTTCAGTCTGTGTGCATTGAATTTATTTAATACATGAGTTTCACAATTTGAGTTGAATTACTGAAATAAATGAACTTTTCCACGACATTCTAATTTATTGAGATGCACCTGTATGTTGCTTTGGATAAAAGCGTCTGCAAAATAAATAAAAGACCATTTTGAAGGCTCAGGAAACCTTTGCAGGTGTTTTGAGTTGATTAGCTGATTGGCATGTCACCATATTCTAATTTGTTGAGATAGTGTATTGGTGGGTTTTTGTTAAATGTGAGCCAAAATCATCACAATTAAAAGAACCAAAAACTTAAACTACTTCAGTCTGTGTGCATTGAATTTATTTAATACATGAGTTTCACAATTTGAGTTGAATTACTGAAATAAATGAACTTTTCCACGACATTCTAATTTATTGAGATGCACCTGTATGTGCTTTCATATTTTTGACATGCATTGCTAGAATCACACAATCAGATGAAATGAAAGCAACCTTTTTTCATCACTTGTCTTTATTTGTTGACAGAAAGAAAGTTGAGCTTCTCCTCACAGTCTCTGTTCTTCCATCACTTTTGGAGTTGTAGGCTCCACAACTGTGCAGCTCAGGTGGGCATGAGGGCAGAGGAAGTTCAGCCAATATCAGTTCAAATTCAGAAATTGCAGGGTCAAATATGGACTAACCCACCTTTTGGGTTAAAAATTTAATGTACAAATTTAACCCAACAGTTGGGTTAGTTCATATTTGACCCGAAGTAGGGTTAAAACAACCCAACATTTTTTAGAGTGATTCTGCTCGTTTCCAACAGACCCCATAAGTGCACTTTAACTCCAATGCTATTTGTTGTTAGTCCATGAAGGACATGAGAAGTCCAGTGAGAGTCCTCTTCATCTCTGCTGTAGTGAGCTGCTTTGGTTTAAGGATGGTTGAGCACTGAACAGTTTATTACCTTCACTGGGCTGCTGACAGAACATTCAAATTGTTACAGTCGGGATGGAGAGATGAGGAGAGGACTCAAAGAGGCAGGAAACGTTTGAAGCTTCGAACGTCATGCAGTATTGGAAGGTCGGGACAGCTGGTTTGAAAAAACTGGCACTTCATGATCCCACCTGATGCATAAAAGGATTATTCAGTCACTTTGAGGGCTGTCAGTAGGACATTTAATCATGTTTATAACTGGGGTCTCAGAGACCCCGAACGCAACATAAGGGTATAACAGCTCACCCCAAATTTTTTTTTCTGCTACCCATATCAATTATTATGTTCACATGTTTGTGTATTTTATATTATTGATCGATATGTAAATCCATTGACCAAGCTATACATGACACGAGTTGTGGTCTCATTGGCACAAATTAATTTAGATGAGATTGGTTAGATATTTTATTGATTCCACTCTTGAATGTCACAGACTTCCGAAACTTTGTTTGGTCACATGCTTTTTCAAACCATTCTCAGCTCTGCGATGATTTGTCAGAAATGGTGGAGAACACAAAGTCCGAACACCAGATGTCGCTATAAGGCACACTGTGTTAAAAGCTTTGAGTAATGAACCGTTTTTCGGCACAAGTTCATGAAAGCCTCAAACGCTTCAGAAAGCCTCAGTTTCCCATTACTAGGGCACAGCAAGGCAAGGAACAGGTAGAGCAGGCCCAAACCAGGAATACACAGACACATCCAACCAAATACGACAACAAAGAAGCACAAGACTGCAAACACAAGGAGAATAAATAGGGAGACAAACGAGGAGGGTAAC
Organism: Sinocyclocheilus rhinocerous; assembly: GCF_001515625.1. Lineage (NCBI taxonomy): Eukaryota > Metazoa > Chordata > Actinopteri > Cypriniformes > Cyprinidae > Sinocyclocheilus > Sinocyclocheilus rhinocerous. The sequence continues at coordinate 1,366,815 of NW_015670982.1, forward strand.
GAGGGAGACACAGGTGGAGTAACTGAAACAATAATGAGATAACAAGAAGGGCGGTGTCAGACAATAGACTGGCGAGCACATGGCACCAACAAAAACAAATGACTAGTCATGTGCTCACAAACAGACACAGGAGTGCCCTCTGGTGGCCGTCATGGGCACACCAGCTGAAGACTGTGACACAAATTCTATTTTATTAAAACAAGTTGGGAATTTAGACGTGGCTGTTTTGAAAAAAAAAAGTACAAACTTTTACTTTTTTTGAAGGAAAGATATTAAAGACCTAATAAAAGGGCATCTCTGTCTATATAATGGGTATATGCAAGAAACCCTTAACAAGAAAGTTAAATCCAATTGTTCTAAAACAGACTGATGTATAGGTAAATAACAGCAAAAAAAAAAAAATATCTGCCAGATAATTCTTTGACCAATTAAGCAAATAAATAAAAAAAAATGTTGTTTGTTAAGTGTTTCTATGACTCTTTAGTGTTCAAATGCAGTTTTATACGAAAGTAAAAACATCAAGCAGAATAATTATATACAGTTTCTGTAATTCCTATAAATTATATGTATTTAAGATTCATCCTACAAACAAGAAGAACCTGAAGCTAATATGTTTGGAAAAGGACCAATATCAGCAAGTAGAGTTAGTAAAGGTGGTATATACAGTACACTGCAAAAAAAAATAAAAATTTCCAAAGCTCTAAATAAAACAGTTTACAGGAGTATGATTTACAACAAAATACTATTTCATTGTTTTCTTCAAAATCTCACATTTATTTCAATGTCTTACTTGCTGTTTCTTTGTAATTGTAACATCTACTAACAATTTCTAAGTGAAAACTGTTTTTCCATTTTTGTTTGTAATTTACAAGATATTTTATGCACCCAAGAAAAAAAAAAAAAATAACACAGACATTGAGTATTCTCAATATTTTAAATGGCTATGAATTAAATAATACATATTGTTTACTACAAAATTTACAAAGCACAAGAATCACAGTGGAGCATATAAAAACAAGCAACAAAACTAGTTCACAGAATAAAATTTTGGCTAAAATGAATATAGACACGGGAAACCATTTAAATGTTTCATTTGTTTTTTAAATGTACTGATCTAAATATATTTGTGCATGGGTTTACAGATGTAAATGTTCCATAACAAATGAGAAATATGACAGTGTACAAGCATTATGCTACAATCATGGTTAGTGATGTCAATGTACATGAAGTCCAATTCAGTTGATAATTCTTTACAGAACAGACAGAGAAATGCAAACAGATTGACTGCATTCAAGTTACTATTCATATTGTTGAACAAGGATTCAACAAAACATACAAAGAACACATATTTCCCATTCTAATAAACCATCTTCTGTCTAAAATTCATTACACCAAATCACATGCAGAGGCAATGGGTCTGTGGTTTTATATTTTTGTTGTTGTCTGTAGGACTGTATCGGTCATTCAAGGTTCATTCAAACACACAGAGCCTAAGACTGCATTTCAAACACTCTGAAGTGGCGCTGCCCTGGCCAACAGACTGTTTGTCAAACATGATCTGAAAATTACTCAGAAAAACAAAAGCAAACAAATGTAGCTGATCTTTGTATTGTTCATCCATTTCTGCATGCAAAAAAATCCACATCCACAATCTTCATTCAAAATGTGAGAAATTATAATTTGCCTTTGTCTACATTTACATTTCTTAGCATGAACATGATAACTTATTGCACCATGGATTATACATATTCGGTGCTGATATACTGATTATTATACTTAGTTACGTTTTTACTGAGAAACCCTTTGACAGTGAAACTCAAATATAAATATATATTTAATTTGATGCATTTTTGTGCGTGATTAGCTGTATCACTTTTCACCTATTATGACTATTGAGATAGGATAGTGAATAATATGGCTTTCAATAGTTTTAAAATAAAACTGCTACAGTAGATGCCATTGTCAAATACTTTTCAAAGTTGTAAATAAAACAAAGATTATTAATGGTTTATAAGAAAATACTATTTCAGTTTTTCTACTTCAAAAATCTTATGTATAATTTAATGTGTTACTTCTTTGTAATTATTTGTGAAATTTACTAGCAATTTCTGAGTGAAAACTGTTACTACACCAAATGTTTTTCATTGTTGGATGAAGATGTCTGATGTCTGACTTCCCAGTTTCTTTAAATAAACAAACTAGATGCTGCCATATAATTTGAATGTTCTGTGTCAGCAGCCCAGTGAAGGTGACAAACTGTTCAATCTCAACCATCCCTAAACCAAAGCAGCTCACTGCCGCAGAGATGAAGAGGACTCTCACTGGACTTCTCCTGTGTGTCCTTGGACTGACTACAGGTCAGATTACCGGGACTGAAGCCTATACATACTGTGGTGAACACTATAAGATTATAAGACTCCACCATCACTCGATACCAGGAATCATTGCTCTCATGCCCAGAAGTGCCGCAAACTAAAACATTTTTTGGTGAAACAGTTTTACACTTAAAAACATTGAGTAAATGTTAAAACTGTGAAATCAATGAACTATACCTTACGAACTGAATACATTTACATAAAAAACCATTAAGTAGATCTGAATAACAATTGGTGCCATGATAAATAAAATATAAATTGCACTGTAATGGCCTGTTCACAGCATAAATGGTAACTATAACTGTTATTATTTATTAATTTAACATTTTGACTGATTGCGGTTCACATTTTATGCATATCACCACCTACTGGACTGTTGCACAATTGTGGTTTACTTCTGATTTTACAATAATAAGAAGGATATTTGTTTTTTGCATTATGGTAATAAGTAAATTATTACCATAATAAAACTTGTGTGCATTATGTAATCAGTGTGAGCTAACTGCTACTGGTTACTCATCACAGAAACTCTGGAGATCTTGGCAAGGAACTAGGGGCAGGATCATGCTGTAGCGAGCGGGACTGTCAAACCACTCCACGAGCTGCAGGACATTGGGGCAGGCAGGAGTTGAATTGACCAGGGTCATCAATGCCACCTCCAGCGGCAGCCGACCCTGGCCTTCCTGCAGTGACAAATGCTGCATTATATCCAGGGCTGAATGCGGATGTGTGCGAATGTGCAAACCAATAAGATGTGAAACAGAACAACAGATTCAGTGAAAGAATGCTACTTTGATGCAGTTTTTACATCAAACAGCTGAAGAACAATTTCAGAGACAAATCATTTCATAATTGAGCCATAACTTCTTTAATATAAGCCTATTCTGACTTCTGCAAGAGCATTTAGCAGGTCTTCTGCATGAGGTGGATGGACGTTCATCTCGCTGGCTGCTGCTCTTCCACTACCTCTTCCTGTAAGCTTGATCCGTTGTCACAGAAACGGCCAACTCGGAAGGCAGAGATAAGAAAAGACCTTATTGTGAATGTGATGTGAAGTGACGTGTGGCCAAGTATGGTGACTTATACTCGGAATTTGTGCTCTGCATTTAACCCATCCAAGTGCACACACACACCGTGAACACACACCCGGAGCAGTGGGCAGCCATATTGCTGTGGCGCCCGGGGAGCAGTTGAGAGTGCAGTTTTAAGTGCTGCTAACAGGACCAACGGCCACATACCCTGTATATGCAGCAAAGTTTCAGGAGTGACATATATCCCGCATCCCTCATATAAATGCGGGATTCACTTTCGAATTTTTTGCAGTTAGTTGCTTAGCCTATATCCACCGCCTCGATGGCAGGCAAGTATTTCAATTTAGTTGAAAAATCGCTCCTCTTTATAACATAAGGATCATGTCCAACATATGGTGATTATCAATACCTTTCTCTTGTAATAGCGTGGTGGTTGAAGAGAGATCCCCTCATACGATTG
>NW_015670982.1:1371330-1375311 GCF_001515625.1 Sinocyclocheilus rhinocerous
GTTTTTCTGCAGATATCAGCATGATAACTAATTTAATAATCATTTTATACAAGTTCAGTCAAGCAATAAGTGACTTACATTTTAGAGGTAATATTGCTTGTTTTTGCTCAATTTTGCTAACGAAAATAGTTCCAAACAAAGATCACAGCACTGTTTTGCGTCTCTGAGCAAAGGTGTTTACTTATTGAATGAATCAGCTTTTTGAACGAATCGGTTGATAAAAATGATTCAGTGATTCACTCATTAACACAGTCAAATGCTTTGTTTCTGAATGAATCAGTTGTTTGAATGAATCGGTTGAATCTCAATGACTCACTGATTAACAGTCACTTGCTGCCACCTACTGGCGGTTTTAATTTCACATTTCTACAATTTTTTTCATGTGTTAAATAATTTCAAATATTAGTATTTAACGTTTTATGTAAAAAACAAAACATTATTTATGCACCTGTAACTGCAGTTTAAATGCATCCATGTCCCCTCTGAGATATATTAAACTGTGTAAATACATCTAAATACTATTTCAGATGCAGATTCCAGAAATGTTTTCTTATGTTGGAATGAAAAGACACTAAGTACCGGATGAAGTGCTTCTTATTCTACAGTCCTCAGTCACTCGTAAAAACTAGATAAAGCCACACCACATTAGATAAGTGATCAAATAAAGTGTGATCAGTAAACAAATTATGCTAGACTTTTCTGATAACTACAGTACATTAACTAATAAATTATTATTTAAAAAAAATTATATCTGTTGATTTATTTATTTATATTACCTTTATTTAACTAGGGAAAAAAAGACTCACTGAGATTAAAATCTCTTTTGCAGGAGTGTCCTGGCCAAGATAGGCAGCCAAGTTTGCATATACAAATAAACAACATAGTTACAACATACAATACAAAAACCAACATACCAACATATAGCCAATTAAAAACAATTACACACCATTAACTCGCTCTTTAGATTACGTAGTAAAAACTTTAAATAATTATAAGACACCAAGTTTTTTAACTTCATCTCCTTTTGTAGAAGATTCCAATCTGAAGTGGCGGCATATTTAAAAGAAGTTTTACCAAGCTCAGTTCTGACAAGGGGCACACAAAGATTATAGTTTGATTGAGACGTAATGAGTAATTTCTAGACAAAGTCCTTTGAATAAAACAATAGAGATAAAATGACAAATAACCCAATATGGCTTTATATATCAACATATACCAATGCATTTTTCTCTGAATACTCAAAGAAGGCCATGCAACTCTTTTGTATAGTTCACAATGATGAGTTGAAAATGTACAATCAGTTATAAATCTCAGAGCACCATGGCATCTAAGGAGGTGAGAAGTTAAGAGGGGGCATACTGATAAACTACATCCCCATAATCGAGATCCAGTAGAAAAAGTAGCGGACACTAATTTCTTCCTCACATTGAATGAAAAACACGACTTATTTCTAAAGTAAAACTCTAAGTTTTTCTTACATTTTTTCCTCAAATACTTAATGTGTGAACCAAAGCGTAGCGTGTCATCGATAATAATACCCAAGTATTTGCACTCTGACACTGAAGTAATTTGGCTCCCCTGAGAAATCCAAAGAATGATAGAGTTTTCTGAAGAAGTTTTAGAATTAGAAAATAACATACATTTTGTTCTTTCAACGTTTAAAATCAGCTTCAAAAAGCACAGAACCTATTTTGGATAATATCAAAAGCAGACTGTAAAGAAGCCGTAGATTGTTGCTTAGAGGGGGCTGAGCAATAAACAATAGTATAATCTGCATAAAAATGGAACCTTGCATTATCAATATTAAAATCAAGGCAGTTTATATATATACTAAATAATAAATGGGTATGGGTATAGATATAATAGTATGGGTTTAAATAGTGAATGTGTAAAATGTACAAAAAAAGTTGAAAACGTTTTTGAGTATAATGGACCTGTCGTTTTTTTATTTGTAATTTACTCGTTTTATTATATATTATATTGTTTATATTAATATTAATATTACTTTATTTGTAATATTACTTTTGTAGTTTGGAGAGCGTGATCGTGATCATGGGTCAGCGAATTTCTTGTATAAGAATTATAAAACGATAAAAATACCAGTTGTGGTCAGGGTAGAAATAACATTTATTAAAGTGTTAATATAAAACATAATTAAATAATAAATGTCTTCTATTATTTTATAATTCCACAGTGTTTCTTCCGCTTGCAGCCCAAGAGACAGGCTCCAGCATCGTCGCGAAGCGGTTTGGAGAATGGATGGATCGATCACTCCATCTGCTGTACATTTATTAAAGTGTTAATATAAAACATAATTAAATAATAAATGTCTTCTATTATTTTATAATGATTTGTCCACAGTGTTTCTTCCGCTTGCAGCCCAAGAGACAGGCTCCAGCATCGTCGCGAAGCGGTTTGGAGAATGGATGGATCGATCACTCCATCTGCTGGTGAGTTTTCATAAATACATTATGTTCGTTTAAAGCAGACTATCTGGGAAATTGTAGTCTATAGGCTACAATTGAAAACTCTTGAATTCCAGATTTGAGGAAATAGAAAAGAATAAACCAAAATGACCACATGATGGAGGTAGGTAGGGAGGTAAATAAATAAATAAATAAATAAACACACATACATGCATAGCCTACATACTCAAACATCTGTCATTGTAATAACATTTGTTATTCTTGTTATTCTTGCTAATAAATTGTGGACCAGTAACATGATGCTGGAGTTGTCTTACTGCCCATCTGTATGTGCAACCAACATCATTCTCTGCCATTTGGACAAATCTATCCATTAAAAAAAAATTAAAATAAAGCACAATTTAAAGCACCATAAATGCTGGTTTGATCCAGTCCTGAGATTAAGCATCTTCCTCTACAGGGTGGTTTTTGTTTTGTTTTGTTTTTGCGTGAGGGACATTAATCTGTCACAGTCTTCAGTTGGTGTGCCCTAGATGGCAGTGGTGTATAAAGTACCTGAAAGCCATACTCAAGTAAACGTAAAGATATCTTACCAGAAAATGACTTTGGTAGAAGTTGAAGTAACCGTTTAGAATATTACTTGAGTAAAAGTCTTAAAATATGTGATATTTATTGTACTTAAGTACGAAAAGTATTTTTTTTTCAATCTTAAACTTTTTTTTAAAACACTTTGAAATCTCTGGATCAATTGTTACCACTATGAACAAGCACACTTTACATAATGTAAAATATATGGCAAATCAACCCAAATAAATAAGTAAAGAAATGAAACATATACTTAATTTTATAAATTATATACATACAGTCTTCTAATAATGTGGCAGAATAAGGCATTAATTATAAGTATAGTTGTAAGTAATATAGTTGTTTTGCTCCACATGTGCTTCTATGCCCTTATTTGGTCTTCCTGTTCCTGCCTTGATTGTGTTCATTTGTTTCCAGCTGTGTTTTCCCTCATGCTATTTTGTTTAATTAGTTCCAGGTGTTTCTCGTCATGTCTTGTGTATTTAAAGTGTTTCCGGTTCTTAGTTTTTCGTCCGGTATTATTTATTTCAACCTCCTCTGCTACGTGTGTTTTCCTGGTTCCCTTGATGTTATTAAAAGTCTCCTTGTTGATGTACTCCACGTCTCCTCATTCCGCGCTCCCTCATAGTAGCGATCGTGACAGAATACCGGACCAAAACATTAAGCGGCGCCCCTTCTCCCGTGTTTTTGTTTTCGTTTTAAAAGTCTTTTGTTTTCCTGTTCGTTTCTCCCTGCAAACATGGAGGAACGAGCTATGTTCATCGCCGTGGCTCAGGTGAGCCACGACCCGCTCACCTACGCGAGGGCATTCGTGCCGCTTGCCCTCGCCAGCTCCCTCAATGGAGAGACCCTAGGGACGCTGTTACGGCTCGGGATCACCTACCATCAGCCAGCGGAACTCCCAGACACCACTAACCTCGATTGGAAGGAGGCAGTCATCCGGTGTCTGGAGAGTATCCGATCTCGATCC
>NW_015670982.1:1375346-1381342 GCF_001515625.1 Sinocyclocheilus rhinocerous
TGGGGGAGAGGGGGTAGTAGGGGTCCGTCCGTGGAGGCCGAGTGCAGAGGCCAGGCTCCCCGAGCTCCCTGTTCCGCCATGGCCTCCTGAACTGCCTGCTCCACCATGGCCTCCTGAAGTGCCTGCTTCGCCATGGCCTCCTAGTCTGCCTGCTCCGCCATGGCTTCCTAGTCTGCCTGATCCGCCATGGTGCCCTGAACTGCCTGCACCGCCATGGCTTCCAGAGCTCCCTGTGCTGCCATGGCACCCTGGACTGCCTGATCCGCCCTGGAGGAATTCCCCATGTCCCAGTCCTGCACCAGCCTCCAGGGTGCCCCCCCCCCGGTGTAATTGTTATTGAATTGGAACATGTTATTGAATTCCAAACACCATTATAGGTGATTGTACAATGTGAAGGATTGTTAAATAGTATTCCACAGCTGAAGTAGTGATGTCCACAGACTTCAATAACTTGCATGAGTGTTCCTGGCTGTAGATCCAACTATGACCGTATGTTCCTCCAGCTGCCTCTTCAAGCATCTGAAGATCCTCATTGCTAGAGACTACAGACAGGCTTGTATACACTTTGCAATGATTCTGAACAAAAGTGCAATTCATTAGTAACATGTAAGATTCAGTAACATGAATGTGCACTTTAACTCCAGTCTGACCTGTTGTTAGTCCATGAAGGACAAACAGGAAACGTCCAGTGAGAGTCCTCTTCATCTCTGCTGTAGTGAGCTGCTTTGGTTTATGGATGATTGAGCACTGAACAGTTTATCACCCTCAATGGGTGATATAAAACCTACAGCAGCAGCATCTATTTTGTTTATTTAAAGAAGTTGGAAAGTCAGACATGTGGCAGCCTAAAAAACATTGTAATGTCTTTGATGGAATGATGTAAAAGTCCTGATAAAAGGGCATCTCTGCTAATGGGTATTTTAGCTACTGTACATGAAACCATCCACATCAAGTATGCAAATTTCACTTCTGGTTGCTCATACGCTGCCGTGCTTAACCAGACTGAAGCACAGATGAAATCACGGTCACACTTTATTTTAAAGGCAGGGTAGGTGATTTGGTTCAAAAACATTAGTGCCACTTTAAAAAAAAAAAAAAATTCTAAAATTACGAGATTATAGTCGTAATATTTCGAGAAAAAAGTCAAAATTACGAGAATAAAATCAAAATATTTTGAGAATAAAGTCGTAGCAATTACGAGATTACAGTTATAATTTTGAAAGTATTGCCTATTGCATATGCAAATGGCCTGGATTGGGAGCACCGAGAGAAATTCCGGTGGCCTGTCAACTGATTTGAATATATGTGGGATTATTAGCAGAAATCATACCATGTGTCAAATACTCGCAGGGACAGCTTGGAATATGTCTCAGTGTAATCGAAAAGATGAATGATTCACATGCTGCTTAAACTGAGGCAAATACAACGATCTTTCACGCCATATTAAAGAGAGTGAAAAACACATTGTAAGACATATTGTTTGTATTTCGCTATAAAAATGACAGAATTTGAAACCTGAGACTTTGGAATTTCTACCGGTGCTCCCAATCCAGGCCATTTGCATATCAAAATATTACGACTTTAATATCGTAATCTTAGATTTTTTTTTTTAACATGACACTAAAACGTCATCATACTTTTCACATCCCGATAGCAATCAATAAGTTGAGTGGTCTAAATGTATTCATACGTATGTATTTGCATACCTCTTACCTCTATGCATTTGCATAGTCCCTTTCAAGGAAAGTCTGTTCACTTGGCAGCCATATTCGCAATGCCTCCGGGCAGCTCATCCAAGACCAGATCCTATCTAAATAAATGGGGGAATCCTGAAATCTCAAAAACTGCCCTATGAGCTCACAAATAGATTAAATATTTCAAATCAGCAAAAAAATCTGAAATGAACTGCCCCATGAATGTTGTTTCTTATGCTAAAATAGTGTCAAAAAGCTTATTTTTCAGGCTAGACCAGCCAATGCGCATGCGCAGTCATAACGATCTAATGACTGCGCATCTGCAGTGGCTGGTCTAGCCTCAGGTTTCTATGGGAACTGGAGCTTCTAACAGCCGCTGCAGTGATGCAATGACTTTACCAATCAGCGATTGGCTCTTTCATTTAGAAGGAGGGACTATTTCGCCATATTGCGTGTTGCAGTTTCTCCCATTCATAAGTAGGCTATAGGAGTGAACATCTTTGTAATTCTATAGTCTTTGCCTCTGCGCACCCTGTTTGTGCAGACATGATATGTTTTCAGAGCGTTCCATTACGCTATTGCAGACCGAGCGAGAATGAAAGGCGTTATTATTTTAATATCATGCGCTTTGTACTGTAGTGTTTTCTTACCAGTGAATAAGACATGAGGTAATCTGACAGCGTTGCATTCAACCAATGCCGTTTCTCATCGTGTCACTGATTAGCCTCTGGTCTGCCTGTGCTCGTTCTAGTTTTTTGGATTGCAGTTTCTCCCATTCATAAGTAGGCTATAGGAGTGAACATCTTTGTAATTCTATAGTCTTTGCCTCTGCGCACCCTGTTTGTGCAGACATGATATGTTTTCAGAGCGTTCCATTACGCTATTGCAGACCGAGCGAGAATGAAAGGCGTTATTATTTTAATATCATGCGCTTTGTACTGTAGTGTTTTCTTACCAGTGAATAAGACATGAGGTAATCTGACAGCGTTGCATTCAACCAATGCCGTTTCTCATCGTGTCACTGATTAGCCTCTGGTCTGCCTGTGCTCGTTTTTGTTTTTTGGAGGAAGCGTGGCTTTGCAGAGTGCAGGGAAGGTGGGATCTTGCCAAAGCCACTAGAAGGCAAGCCTGCAACCTTTAGCCAAAAAAGCGTAACGGATAATGCTAACGCTTCCGGTTTGCCAGTACGTGGGAAAGGAGACCAGAGGCTGTTTTTTTTAATGGATGTCAATAGAGGAGAGGCTTCACTGCACTGAATAAACAGCTTTTTAGAGTAAACAGCTTATCATTTAATAAATCGACAGCCTATCAGCTAATCTCCAACATGTTTTACACTAAGCAATACTTTTGGATTGAAGTTTTTTTAGTGTTTTGGCATTTCTCATTCATTTCTATGGTATCCGTAAACGTCGATTGAGTGTCGCACAACACTGACTGAAATTCAATGACATCAAGGCTGTAATGTGATTGGTTATTAAGGCAAACGTGATCTGAGTTAGCCATTACGCTTTCTCCAATAGTAAGTAATACAGACCCTCTCATCTCCCTATAGTAAGAAAATCTCTGATCTTGCTTTCAAAGTTAGCTTGCTATTGCTAGCCTCTCCGAAAAACGTCTACCCTACCTTTAAGGTCCAATGGACTATGTGCACGAACACTGCTTATGTATTTCCGGTAAAATCTCAGCCACCGACTTCACTTCCGTATAGCACTATAGAGAAGCGTAGTAGCCGCAGACGTATTGCAAACAACACATAATTAGTATTTTCTAAATAAGTATTGTTATAAACATAAAAATATATAACATCTCATTCTAGTTATTGCTTCCTGAAAGTTTAAATATTAACAGTCGAAGACAGTAGTTTAGCCAAACATTGTTGTGTCCCGTCGGGCTAAAGGGGCTATTAAGTTACCCACCTTATTCCAGTAGAATATCTACTCCTTTTTAGCACAACACCCTTAATACAAGCAAAGTGTTGAAGAGTAAACACTAGAGACATACTTCATTTATACCCTTGGCTACTCACACTCTTCACAACAATACAATAGAACAGCACAATATATAAATTAAAATAATGTATAAAAGATTAACAAAACCATATGTCACAAATTACAATTCATTAAAATGAATACAGGCACAAGAAGCCATTTAAATGTTTTATTTTTTTTTGAAGAACTGACTGATATATTTGCATACAAGAACACTAAAACTAAAGCAAAACCACAGCTTTGCCCATAGGAAAAATGTATTGCTCAGTGGTTGCACTTCCTAAGCTCAGGGGACTTAGATGAGATTATCATATCTCTCATTTTAGTATCAACAGCATTTCAGATGTTCCACAAATTACAATTCATTAAAATGAATACAGGCACAAGAATCCATTTAAATGATATATTTGCATACAAGAACACTAAAACTAAAGCAAAACCACAGCTTTGCCCATAGGAAAAATGTATTGCTCAGTGGTTGCACTTCCTAAGCTCAGGGGACTTAGATGAGATTATCATATCTCTCATTTTAGTATCAACAGCATTTCAGATGTTTCTCCTAAAATTCCTTAGGAGAAATAGAAGTAGACACAAATGAGACTTGAGAAATATTTGAGAAAAAAAGAGTCAAAACTGAGAATGTGGTGGAAGGTCTTAGGAGAAATAAAAGTAGACACAACTGAGACATGAGAAATATCTGAGAGAAAGGAGTCCAAAATGAGAATGGACTGTGAGAAACATGGGAGATCTCTTTATTGTCTTGCTGTAATCTCTTTCAAAACCCCATTATATAAAATGTTTTACAACTAAGAGGTTGCTCTTTCTTTTTTCATCTTTAATGGTCAGAACTGTAGGAGTAGAGACAGGAAACGATTGGACAGGTGAGAAAGGAACAGAAGCAGGAAAGTACCTTTAGCTGGGACTCGAACTCATGCTGTCTGCAGTGCAGTTGTGCCTTCACATGGATGTGCTGCCCACAAGGCTATGGCTCTGACAGAGGTTACTCTACGCTCAGGATACTAAGGGCTGATTCTCTTATATGTCTCAATGAGATAATCAGCTTTGTCTTAAGATGTATTCAATTTTATTTTAGGAGAAACGTTAAACTTTTACCACTATTGTAGATACTAAAACTATATAATTTAAAGAGTATGAAAGGTTACACTTTATTTCGATAGTCCACTTTAGACATTCTACTAACTATAAGTAAATTTGTAACTACATATCAACTACATGTCAACTAATTCTCATTAATCTGCATCTGCATGTCTACTAACTCTCAGAGTAGACTGTTAGGGTAGGTTTAGGGTTAGTAGAATAGGATAAAAAAATTAAATAAAAACAGATCTCTTTAATATCCCAAATGTTTCTGCTAGACAGACATGAGCTTACTTTAACATCAAATGGAGACTTCCCAGAGGAAAGAGAAATCAAAAGTGAGATCTCTTTAACATCTCAAATATTTTCACACACTGTGCTCAGATTTTTCTCCTAAACTAAAGATTCTGGAGGTCTCATATTTGTCTCTTCCAGTGTTTCAAACAATATCTCCGTAACAACACACACTGTGCTCAGATTTTTCTCCTTAGCTAGAGACACTGGATCTCTCATATTTGTATCCTCAAAAGTTTTGAAGAGATTTTAATAACATCACACATTGTTCTCTGGTTTCTCTTAAGCTAAAGACTCTGGGGTCTCATATTTGTCTCCTTTAAAGCTTTATAAAATATCTGAACAACTTTACAAAGTGTGCACCAAGTCAAGTACTTGAAAGACTCTAAATAAAGGGGAAAAAACACATTAATTCATAGTTTAAGAGAAATCATGCAGATAATGTTACGTTTTATAAAATACTGTATATGTGCTTAGGCACAATTTGTTGTTGGAAATAGTAATGGACCCTTTTCACAAGACTGTGATGGCGCGTTTAACGGTCATCACAATCGTAAATCCACCAAAGGTTTTCATATTTGTATTTTTTTTTTTAAGTATATACATTTATAACACTATTCTTTGTATTATATCACCTTTGCATCAAATTACAAAACAAAACAAAAACAGTTAACGCTAAGGCAAGGGTGTTTCTAATGCAGCTTCTATGGGAGGGACGGTAAATTTGACATCGTTCTCTCTTCTGACTGCCGTTATTAGTCTCTCTCAATTTTTTTGCTTTTATTGAAAGTCACGAAAACACTATCGTGGAGTTTTTCTTTTGCTGTTTGAGCAAACGGGAATGCAAAAAATATATTTGTGGTACTCTCCCATTCACTGCTCTTCAAGTTAACCCAACTATGACGACTTCCGCTGCTGAGAA
>NW_015670982.1:1381528-1386244 GCF_001515625.1 Sinocyclocheilus rhinocerous
CTAATTTGATTATTAATACATATTATATGGTAGAAATGTTTGAGCTAATATTGAGACATTTGACACTTGCACACTTTGTAAAGTTGTTGAGAGACAAATGAGACAAAACAGACCAATGTGAGTGCTCCCGAGTCTTTAGTGTAGGAGCAAAATCTGAGCACAGTGTGTGATGTTGTTGAGATCTTTTCTAAAGCTTTAAAAGAGACAAATGTGAGAGATCCAGAGTCTCTAGCTAAGGAGAAAAATCTGAGCACAGTGTGTGATGTTGTTGAGATCTTTTCTAAAGCTTTAAAAGAGACAAATGTGAGAGATCCAGAGTCTCTAGCTAAGGAGAAAAATCTGAGCACAGTGTGTGATGTTGTTGAGATCTTTTCTAAAGCTTTAAAAGAGACAAATGTGAGAGATCCAGAGTCTCTAGCTAAGGAGAAAAATCTGAGCACAGTGTGTGATGCTAATGAAATCTCGTGTTTGTCTCAGGAAACAAGTTTGAGAAGCAGGAGACTCAAGCAAAAATCTCCATTCAGTCTTAAAGTAAACTCATTTCTGTCTAGGATTAGACAGGTTACTAGTGTCAATATACAGTACATCAGGTCCATACCTGTTGATTTGAATTATGTGCATGCAGAATGAATGGGGAAATACAAACAGACTGAGATTTCACTGGGCTATGCAAAGATCACACCATACATAAAGAAATCACCTTTCATTACAAAAGCATCTTCCTCTCTCATAAGCTGTCTTTTGGTTTATAAATGCATTACACAAACTAACATGAAGGATCAATATTTCATCCGTGCCTGATTTTGGTTGTTTTGAAACAACATCTCTAGGACCTATTGGTCAAGGGTCATTCAAGCACACTCAGGATTGTGCTACAACACACATACAGCAGTGGCAGGTTGCTGTGAAAATGACGCAGCAAACAAATGTAGCTGCTGTTTGCATTGTCTTTCATCCATTTCTGCATGCAAAGAAATTCTACATCCACAATCCTCATTCAAATGAGAGAAATTAGGATTTGCCTTTGTCTACATTGACATTTCTTGGAATGAACATGATGTCATCAATTATTCCTAGTTTACTCCAGTAGATATTATGTTTATTGGCTTTCAGTCATTTTTAAATTAAAAAAAGACAGCTATAGATGCTGTATCAACAATAAGTTGGATGCTGATGTTGTGGATTTTGGATTTGTATGTTCCATGTCAGTGCCAGTGAGGGCGATAAACTCAACCATCCTTACACCAAACCCGTTCACTATACAGCAGAGATGAAGTTGTCTTTCTTCTGCTAAGAAAAATTTACATTGAGACTTGTGATGATGAATTTGCCTTGGGAATATGCCCTTTTAAAAATAAAGGTTATTCAATGGTTCCTTACACCACCGTAGGTTCTGCAAAGAACCTTCTTCTTGTCAAGAACCATTTTTCATTCTATAGGGTTCTTGAGATGAGCTAAATGGTTCTCTGGTGTTTCATCACAGGTTCTTCATATTAGAATATTGGTTCATTTTTCATGGCACTGTCTGTTAGGTTAAAGCAGCGTTCTCAACTCTGGCCCTTGAGATCCAGTTTCCTGGAGAGTTTAGCTTCAACCCTGATCAAACACACATGAACAAGCTAATTACAGTCTTCAGGTTTACTAGAAAGTTTCAGGCAGGTTTGGAAAGTGGATCTCGAGGGCCAGAGTTGAGAACCCCTCGGTTAAATTGAAACCCTCCTAAAAACATTCATATCAAAATAGTATATCTAAATGTCTCTAGATTTAAATGTAAATTCTATTTAAATGAAAAAAAAAAATGCTAACAGACAACCAACTTCTGCAGTAAATTTGTATAAACTATAGTCTATGTTTTAATTGGCAATAATACCACTGTTGACAAAGTAAATTTGATAAAAAAAAATTAAAAAAAACCTGTGAAGAGTATATTAAACTAAATTAGACAAAATCTTAAATAATGTGCATCAGCTTGTGGTGTGAAATATGCCTAGGGCCGGATTATCCAATGGGCATTATGGGCACGGGCCCAAGTGAGGGGAAGAAAAAAAAATTTGGAGTGTCTTTACACTTAGTGCAAATAGCGTACTTGTTGGCAAACACTATTTATACTAGCGCTGCCCACCAATGTCTGGTACACTCAAAATTAATAAAAGACACATTTGGTTCAACGTATTCAGTGGAGCAGCAGTAGAGAGTAGGAATTGTCTTTTGACATGATCAACCCAGGTTCAAATCTGCCTTTTGCCAAGCTATAAATAATCATTTACACTCTGTTATTATTGCATCCTGTTAATGTACAAAAATACTGAAGTGCAAATTGTATCTGCCAATATAAAGTATAGATAGCATAATTGCTATTTATTTACACTTATTGAAAAGATAACTGCTGGTCCAGGAAAGCATTGTTGCAATCAAATGTAAATCCTGTATGATGGAGAATATCTAGAGGTGTTGAAATTGTCATTCAGCTTGTGATCATAGGCTGTAGCCTGCCAGTATAAATCCTGAATAAGCTAGAGGTGTTTCCAACAAATAGTACCCTAAAATTAATAACCTTGATCGTGCGTGTGTGTGCTAATGAGTTTACACTAAAAACCCATTTTAAAAATAGCACAGACAGTCTGACAGAACCAAGAATGAGTTCTGTTCATGTGATCCGTAATGCGCACAATTTGAACCAATCAATTGTGCTCTTGATTCCTCCCCCGCCCAAGGAAGCGTTTTTTTTTTCTTTTTTCAAGAAGTTTGCGCGGGGTTATCTCCACTATACAAAATTCGTTTGAAGGTGGTAAGTTACTGTTTTTTAACTAAAAGCTCTGTTTATTGTAAAGTTGTTGATAAAATAGTTTTAAAATTGTTATGTAACCTGGATATGTAAGTGTATCAAAAATGTAGAATCAGTTTTGTGTAAATTATTGTAGGGTTGAGCATACGGATCAAATACTAATTATGTATAAAGATGCTGCTCTCTCTCATGTCTCTTAGCTTTTCTCCATGTGAAAAATATAACACCATCATGTCAGAAAAACAAAACAAAACAGAATCACTGAGTTGGAAAAAGGATCACCCCTTGTGTCAGTATTTTGTTGAACCACCGTTTGCTTTAATTACAGCCTTTAGTCTGTTGGTATATGCGTCTCTACTGACTTTGCACATCTAGAATTTGCCCTCTTCTTTGCAGTCTTCAAGTCATTCCACAGATTTTCAATGGGGTTTAAGTCTGGGCTCTGACTAGGTCATGCAAGCATGGCCGTAACCAGGGTTTGAAAATTAGCGAGGTCTGGGGTGGGGTTAAGAATTGTGCTTTAATAACCCATACATATACAACTCATTAGAGAGACTGAAAATAATGTGGAAGAGGTCACCATAAGCAGTAGGTTTTAACATATGCATTTGGCCGAATGACATATCCAAAGCGATGTAAAACGAGCTGATCTACATATTTACATGCTGTAATGTGGGGTTTGGGTTTTGTTTTTGTGTCATGTTCTCATGTCTTTTATTTTGGAATTATTTCATGCTGTTAGTGTCATGCTTCCCTTGCCCTCTTGTCTTCATGCCATTGGTTCCTCTGTTCTTTGTGTCATGTTCTGATTGGTTGTCTTAGTCATGTGTCTTGTTTCCCATTGGTTTGTTCTTGTCATGTGACCCTCTTTGTCTGATATAAGTAGCCATCATGTTGCCATTGTCTCTTGTCGTGTATTGAAGTTGTAACCCGCTGTCGGTGAGTCTAGTCTGTTCATGTCAAGTCAAGTCTGTTCATGCCTCGTCAAGTCTGTTTATGTCAAGTCTGTGTATTTTGTTTGGATTATGTTTGGATTTTGGATTACGTTTGTGAATAAACTGCACATGGGTTCTCACTTCAACTCGCCTTCAGTGGACTGATTCGTTACAAAATGACAACAAATATAGGCTATTAGGCTACTGGTCGGGTCTGTCCTGCCACGGCCAATGAGGCCGTTCATGAACTCGCCATCAAGTGGTCTGTCCATGTCTTTGCTCCGCCATGGTTCCCTGATCTGCCTGCACCGCCATGGCTCCCTGATCTGCCTGCTCCGCCATGGCTCCCTGATCTGCCTGCACCGCATTGGTTCCCTGATCTACCTGCATCGCCATGGCTCCCTGATCTGCCTGCTCCGCCATGGCTCCCTGATCTGCCTGCACCGCATTGGTTCCCTGATCTACCTGCATCGCCATGGCTCCCTGATCTGCCTGCTCCGCCATGGCTCCCTGATCTGCCTGCACCGCATTGGTTCCCTGATCTACCTGCATCGCCATGGCTCCCTGATCTGCCTGCTCCGCCATGGCTCCCTGATCTGCCTGCACCGCATTGGTTCCCTGATCTACCTGCATCGCCATGGCTCCCTGATCTGCCTGCTCCGCCATGGCTGCCCGATCTGCCTGCTCCGCCATGGCTCCCCGATCTGCCTGCTCCTCTTCACGGGCCTGGCCCTCCGTCCCTCCCCCAGTACCGCCTCCTCTCCACCACCCTCCTGGACTTTTTGGATTTTGTTTGGGCGTCTGGAGCTGCCCTTAGAGGGGGGGATATGTAATGTGGGGTTTGGGTTTTGTTTTTGTGTCATGTTCTCATGTCTTTTATTTTGGAATTATTTCATGCTGTTAGTGTCATGCTTCCCTTGCCCTCTTGTCTTCATGCCATTGGTTCCTCTGTTCTTTGTGTCATGTTCTGATTGGTTGTCTTAGTCATGTGTCTTG